>NC_081180.1:147210802-147285870 GCF_029867415.1 Vicia villosa
CTGAGTTTGATTCTTTACTTCGAAGAAATCACTTTCGAACACATCCCACGCGAGGAAAATCAACTAGCTGATGCTTTAGCTACCATGTCATCCATGTTCAAAGTCAGGTGGGACAACTAGGCGCCTGTGATCACCATTTACAGGCAAGATGAACCATCCTATTGCAATGAGATCGATACCGAAGGAACCGAGGAAAAACCATGGTTCCATGAAGTAAAAAGATATCTCGAAGCTCAGGAGTACCCTGAAGGGGCATCCATTAATGACAGAAAGTTTCTAAGGAGGTTTGCTGCCAAATTCTTTCTAAGCAATGGAACCTTATACAAACGCAACCATGACTCGACTTTACTTCGCTGTGTAAACAAGAAGGAAGCAGAACAGATCATGGAAGAAATACACAATGGTACCTTCGGTACTCATTCCAGTGGACATACAATGGCTAAAAAGATCCTGAGAGCAGGTTATTACTGGTCTACCATGGAAACAGACTGCCATCATCACTCTCGAACATGTCACAAATGCCAGATATACGCTGACAAAGTACATGTACCTCCAGTTCCATTAAGTGTCCTGAAGGCTCCTTGGCCTTTTGCAATGTGGGGTATTGATATGATTGGAGAAATCAAACCTACTGCCTCCAACGGACATCGCTTTATCCTGGTCGCTATTGACTACTTCACAAAGTGGGTAGAAGCAGCTTCATTTGCTTCTGTTACCAAGAATGTGGTGGCCCGGTTCATCAAATACAATCTCATTTGTCGGTACGGCATCCCTGAACGGATTATCACGGACAATGGCACAAATCTAAACAACAGAATGATTACTGAACTTTGCACACAGTTCAAGATCAAACATCATAATTCTTCTCCATATCGACCAAAGATGAACGGCGCGGTGGAAGCTGCCAACAAGAACATCAAGAAAATCATACAAAAAAATGACAGTAACCTACAAAGACTGGCATGAGATGTTACCTTTTGCTCTTCATGGTTATCGCACATCTGCGCGTACTTCAACAGGGGCAACTCCATTCTCCTTAGTCTATGGTATGGAGGCAGTTCTTCCAATTGAAATTCAGATTCCTTCCCTAAGGATTATGAAAGAAGCCAATCTAGACGAAGACGATTGGATTCAAACACGGTTGGACCAGATAAACTTGATTGATGAGAAAAGGCTCGCAGCTATTTGTCATGGTCAGCTATACCAAAAGCGTATGATCAAAGCCTTCAACAAAAAAGTCAAAAGTCAAGCATACCAAACTGGTGGCTTGGTTGTCAAACGCATCATCTTACCACAAGGTGACCCCAGAGGCAAATGGACTCCCACCTACGAGGGACCATTCATAATCAAGAAAATATTCTCCGGCGGAGCCATGTTGCTTACCACCATGGATGGCGAGGATTTCCCACACCCTGTGAATGCTGACATAGTCAAAAAATACTTCGCTTAAAAAGAAAAAAACAGCTCGCTAAGTTGAAAACCTGAAAGGGCAACTTAGGCAAAAAAAAAATGAGCGTCTCGGTGGATTGAAAACCCGAAAGGGCGGTCCAGGCAAAAATTAGAGACTAAACAAATACTATCCCGGTAGGCTGAAAACCTGAAAAGGCAGCCTAAGCAAAAGTTAGGGAATGAAGCATACAACTATGTTCCGTTCAGCTGCCTACTCACCGTCAAGATTCAACACCTCAAAGACACCGACCAGTCCAATCACTTTCTTCCAACAAGTGAGGGATGAGATACTCGAAGACAGATTGGCAATAGCAGAATTGAAACTTGACTGGATCATTTTCACATAGCTATTTATCTTTATAAATATTTTCCAAAACTTTCTGACAATTTCCTACTTCTAGGATTGTTGTCTCCCTGTGCTAATCAGCCTATCATGGCTCTTTTTCAAAAATCAATGCAGCTTAGGCTCAAAAATCACTATTTTCACTTTTTCTGTTTAAATACGTAAACGTCCCAATGATAATTTTGAATGAGCATGTGCATTTGAATATGATTGATGTTTACCAGGAAAAACAGGAATAGCATTCAGGAAATGTCCCAATTATCTGGACATCATTCCATCAGAAGAAAATCCCCAAGAGAAACACATTTCTCAGCAAATTCCTCAAAAAGATTTTCTCTTCAAAAGAAGTCTTATACCCCAGCAGGGTGGTTCCAGATTGCTATCTTCAGAAGGTGTGATCCCCGCACCCGGACTTGGTCAGATAGTGCATCGGAGGATTATGCATCTTCCTCATTCCCATTTGAAAGGGTATCAGAGCTTCCAGCTACCTTTCATTCCCAAGCGATAGTCAAAGATCCTTCAACAGAGTACCATGGTTCTCAAAGAATTTCCCCAGCCGAGGGTACTCAAACAAGACAAAAGATCATCAACGATCACAATATAGTCATATCCAGATGACTGGAGGAAATTTATTTTCCCAAATAGAAGCTTGACATTTCACATTCATACATCACATATTCACATTCATACATCACCTATTCACATTCATACATCACATTCATACATCATATTCATACAGCATACATCATGCATCATGCGCATTTTCATACGCATATTCATACATAACATAACATGCATATTTCTCCTTTAGCTCGAGAATAGCTCACATTACATGCATCATAAACATTGCATATCACTAACTTGATTTTTCAGGTAGACAGATATCTTCAGCAAAGATATTCTCAATCACATGCAGTGTTCACCTGAATTCCATGAACGGTTCTCTCAGATATAATCAAGCCGAAGATTCATTCTGATCACTTACCAACTCAAAAACAGACATCACAAATCAAAAGCGATACCTCAGACGGTTCCAGAACGATCTAACATTGCAGATCTAAAGCGATACCTCACACGGTTCCAGAACGATCTAACATTGCAGATCTAAAGCGATACCTCAGACGGTTCCAGAACGATCTAACATTGCAGATCTAAAGTTGATACCTCAGACGGTTCCAGAACAATCTAACATTGCAGATCTAAAGCGATACCTCAGACGGTTCCAGAACGATCTACTATCACAGATCAAAAGCGATACCTCAGACGGTTCCAGAACGATCTAACATTGCAGATCTAAAGCGATACCTCAGACGGTTCCAGAACGATCTAACATTGCAGATCTAAAGCGATACCTCAGACGGTTCCAGAACGATCTAGCATCAAAGATCTAAAGCGATACCTCAGACGGTTCCAGAACGATCTAGCATCAAAGATCTAAAGCGATACCTCAGACGGTTCCAGAACGATCTGCTATCAAAGATCTAAAGCTGATACCTCAGACGGTTCACAATGATCGACTTCCAAAAGCTAAATCAGAAAAACTTTGGACAAGTTCCATAACGATTATCCTCCAAGACTTAAAGCGGTAATCTTGGACGGTTCCGAAACAGTCAACACAAAGACTTTCAAATCCTTCATCAAGATATAATCAATGGATTCATTCTGATGAACAAACCATCAACCCATTCACCAAGTGGCATCTGAAAGCCCATCTCAGGTAATGTTTCAATCTGCCAACAACATTTCGCAGACGACATTCAAATGCAACTTCCAACATCTCTTCTGATCAAGGTAAGTGCAAATTTTCAGGGCATCTAAATATTCAATCATCTTCTACCTTCAGATTTCAGACAATCTCTTCAGGTTTAAGAAGATTGAATAGGGGCAACTGTTATACCCCAAAATTTGCCCGCATCTTTTTTCAAGAAAACTCCAATCTGAAAATTAAGAGTCTCATATAATCATGGATTTTTATTTCAACAAATATCCTGACATATGAAATACTTAGTTTTTAGAATTTTTCTTATACAGTAATTTGGCTTGCAGTTGAATTTATTCTTACGCAAACGCAAAATACTGTTTATTACTTCACACATGCTATTTATTTATTTACAGATAAATAGTACTGACACAATTGGTACAGAGTTAAATCTTTTGCAGGCGCAGAATCAGGAAACTCAGACTGTACTGGTAACAGTATATTAGTTATTTATTATGTCTATGTTTTTAACAAGTCATGTAAATAAACTTTCATTTTTCACATAAAACAAAAACAAAAACAACAAAAAAGAAAATTAACTTTGACTGTTGATTTTTCACTCTAACTGCTACGTCGATACCTGAACAGTCAGTTGACAGCCAAACTGCTGGCAGTACAATTCTCAGTGTTTTGTACCATCAATCAAATCAATTTTTCACAATTAAAAATTCCAAGATTTTTGTTCTAGAAGTCTTCTGAATATCACGCGATTAGCAGAGACTCAACACTGCACAAAAATCAGGTACGCTTAACTGTCTCCTACATAAACAGTCCCTGACTAGGGTTTTCTTGTTTTTTACAGGAGAAACAAGTTTTTGAGAGCTCAAATGGATTTCATACACATCCATATATCTCAAAGTATCATCATACAAATTTTCAAACTTCAATTCACTCAGACGCACCGTCAGCAGCTCAAACAGTCAACAGACGACCCGTTTGACCAAAAAGTCAACAGACAGTCAAAAATGAAATTTTTTGTCAAAGTCCATATTTTGTCAAAGGATTCATCATTTGATCATTTGATGATCATAATTCATCAAGGAAAGATCAAAAATCAACAAAATCCTAAGATTCAAAATTAGGGTTTTTGCCTGAAAAGTCAACTCAACTTTGACTGGTCATAACTCTCTCATCCTTCATCCAAAAAATTCTAACCAAAGCTCATTTTGAAGGAAATTCAATTATCTTTCAAATGCAATTGATCCCATGGTCATTGCATTCACCATTTGAAAAATATGACCAAAGACATTACATGTCATTTTCAAATTCAACAAAAAGACACTGTTTTCAAAAAGACACACAAGGAGCATCAAAAATCATTTTGACATGAGACAAAAGTAATTGGTTAGAGGACTCTTTGAGGTTTCCAAAAAGTGCAAGATCTCCTTCATATGACAAAAATTGAGGGATTTACACCTTGTTGAAGTTGGCTAAATTTTGGGAAAATGCATGAAACCAACATTGCTCAAAAATGCATTTTTTCCAAAAGGGGCCAAGTTTTCATGGTTCAAACATCATTTCCATAATATTATGGGCCTCCCACGACCAAGACTAAGCCCATAACATTTCTCATCCATTTTTGCTTGATTTTTTCTTATTTTAAGATTAAATTAAAAGGAAAAATGAAAGGATAATGGATAGCTTGAATTCCAAGCATGACTCATCAATATGACTCATTCAACTCTGTCTCAAGGCAAAGTACAGCAGAGGGAGAGAAGAAAATCAAGCCATAGTGGCTTAAATGCCAAGCTACATATGTGGAAAAGTCAAGATTCTAGCAAAAGCACTTATTGCTTTCTAGCTTAGATTTTAAGCACCTCAATGCTTATAAATAGACTCCAATACTTCAGTAATATAGAGAGCAGAGGGAGACAAGTTCAGAAACAAAGCCTTACTCATAATACACTTGTAACCACTTGGAACTTTTTGAAAGAAATTCAAAATTCGAATTTTAGTTTCTAACTAGTTTCAGTTCAAACAAAGCATTCAAACATCATCTTTGAACATCAATAAACGTATCCCAATCAATTACAAGCCTTGAAGCTCACTAAATCGAGCTATACAGGTCATAATTTGTTCGAACTTAAATCAATTCGTATCTGGTTATCCACGCATGCTTAACAAGATGTAGACATATAGTTGAGTTTGGTTTGATGTGTAGATCATTTCTGGAAACTTAATTGAAGTTTGAACACGTATACACGAAACTACCATTTTAGGGTTCTTCATCTCAAAATTAGGGCTTTCCAAACTAGGCAAAATTACAGGTTCAAACATGTCCTATTGAATTCGTATGGACCAGACGAATTCAACCATGGTATCGCGCCAGATTTATATCACGTTTTACTTGTATTCGCTATTTTTTGCAGGTGTAATAGGTGGGAGTTTTTACACCACCTGCAAACGCAAGGTGTAAAAGGGAGGTTCTGATGAAGAAGATGATGCGTGGCTCCTCCCTATTGGCCAGAGAGCGCGCGTGTTTTTTTAAAATAACTTCTGATCCTGTGCTTTGCAGCCCACGCTTTTGCCATGTGTCTCAATATTCTGATCCACTTGCCAACTCATCCTGCATACCAGACACGCTAGCCCATGATATGGACTCTCAATCCAACCACACCTGATCAGTATCCTTTTATTTTCTATTTTTATTTTAATTTCTTTATTAAATTAATTAAAAATAGTTTTAAAAATCCAAAAAATACACAAAAAATATTTTTAGACTTCTAAAATAATGTTTTATTTTCTGAAATAAAAATATTTTATTTTTCTTCATAATTTCAATATTTTGCATAATTAATTAGTATATATTTATATATTTGCTTCTTAATTATTCTAACCAATCAAAAAATCATAAAAAAAATTGTCCTTAATGTTAAATATATTTTATATATTATAAACTAATTCTGTACATATTTTGAATAATTTTCTCTTTGAGTTTTAATTATTTGTATAATTATGTATTAATTAGCTTAATCTATTTCAAATCAATTTCAAAAATTCCAAAAAAATTAGTTTTGTTTTAAAATTAATTGACAAATATTTTGTACATATTTTAAACTTAATTTCTAGGTTTAAATCTATTTTCATCTTTTTTCTTCATTTTAATTTAATTAATCATGCATTAATTATAATTAAAATAAATCATAAAAAATCCAAAAACATGCCCTTTTATTTTTTGCAATTTAAATTCCTAGATAAATGTATAGGATGTCAAGTTCATGTAAATAGGCTAGTTTACATTTCCTGCACAATCGATGTAATAGCGTAGATTTACTTTCCGCACTTTACATTTCCGCATTTTAATTTCCAGCAAATATAAACTGCGTGTATGTCAAAGATAAAATTGAACCGTTAGATCACTAACTTCAAAGATAAAATATCTGAATACAAACACAATCACACTTGCACCTCTTAAGGTAATCCCTTCTCATTCTTTTCAAAATCAAAGTCAAAATTCTACTATTTTGAGTACAAAATCGAACCTTGCGTTTATATCCGGTGAAAGGATAGATTTTTAAAGGAAATAGGATAAAGACCTTACAACTCAGGGTAGACCTCCTAGTTTGCTTGCTCAAATCAAAACAAACAAAATTCTCATACACTGTTGTTTTTCAAAACAAAACTTTCCAAAAAGACAATACTTTGTATACATCCAAACACGGATTATTACAAAGTTAACGTTCTTTTCAAAACATCTTTCGAAAGATAAACAAGCATTTTGTATACATCCACACACGGATCATTACAAAATTCAATTTACAAAAGTATTTGAAACCACATATGAGCATTCTAAAGCAATTGAAAAGTGATCGAAAAACAAGTGAGCTAAGCAAACTTAAGAGCCCATGGATAACCATGGATACAAAGGGTGCTAACACCTTCCCTTTGTATAAGCTACCCCCTTACCCAGAATTTCTTAAAGGTCTTTTTTCTGTTTCTTTTATAAACCTTTCCTTAATTGGATAAAATAAAAGGTCGGTGGAGACTCTGTGAATTTTCAAAAATGCGAAAGCATTAAGCGATAAAAAAGAGTCAGTTCACGTATCTATCCAGAACAGAGGTATGGCCCGGGATAAAAAACGGAGGTCCACAATAGTATTTTGAAAAAATAAGCACTCAAAAATGTGGAAAATTGAGGGAGTTATGCCCTTTGGATCATAGAATCAAGAACTTGTCCAATTAGGTCTATTTTAGATCAAATTGAAATCCTTTGAACTTTTATTGTATCAAAAAACATGATGAGGCACATAAGACCTTGAAATGATATTCTCTTGAAGCACACTTGTTTTTGAAATTCATAGCTTGATGAAACTTGTTGAAGAAGACATGGAAATAAACACATGAACCTATGAAGCTTCTTGATGAATCAAACCATATGATTTTGAGATGAGCTTGACCAAATGAAGTGGAAAGATACTTAAGACATGATCCATGATGATGGGGAAGATTCTCTTGAACTACAAGTCATTTAGCTTTCATGAATACCTTGTTGCTTGAGAATCATCCTCAAAACCCTAGTTTTAGGAAAGATGTGGATATACTTGATTCAACACCTACCTTGTATCAAAAACATTGAAATACAAAGACATGTTTTTGTATTTTGGTTAGTGTAATATATATACAAGCTAAAAATATAGGTGCTAGATGGTCCCTCCTAAAGATAAGGTAAGCACAATACCAAAAGAACAACCTTCAAGATTGTGATCTTGATTAATGATTAGAATGCAAATGAATGGATAATATCAGGGTTAAAAATTGGAGTTTGACAGATGCCCTTATTTAAGTTTCTTCTATCCGGATACATGAGGATTAAAATCTTTGTTTCGATGCGATTGAAGAGACTTAAATATAAAATACACAATTTTTGAACCTTAGATATTATGCAATGCTAATGAATGCATTCAGAGAGAAACACAACCACACCAGGAAAAGACAAAGGACTCCACCTGGGAAGAAAAAAATCCACTAGGAAAGAAACTCCTTAGATATTATGAGTCTATAAGTGTTTTATATTTTGTTTTTTAAAACCAATAAAGGTCTGAATTTCCAGAAATATTCTCTTTTTATTTTCTAAAAAATCCTTATTTTATTTTGGTTGTACAAGAATTAAAAAGTCTATCTCTCTCTCTCTCTCTCTCTCTCTCTCTCTCTCTCTCTCTCTCTCTCTCTCTCTCTCTCTCTCTCTCTCTCTCTCTCTGTCTCTAGTATGATATTTCTATGGGGATATGACTGCAGATTAAAGAGGTTTGTAATTCGTGTCCAAAGCTTAACTTGTAGCTCTTCTGGTTTTGAATGGAATTGGAGTAATTGTTATTTGTTTGTTGATAGACTTTATTTTTTATTTTTTTAGAAACATTGAGTTGAAGTAATATTTACTTTGCGATATCATTCAAAGAGAGGAAATATGTTGCATGAAAACATAAATAATTTGGTTTATGCGATATGCAATTTGAAGTTGAAAAGTAGAAAAGGAAAAGTAAAGAGTGTTGTTATTTCATTTTAAGATATTCATTCAGATGATGAGTAGATAACTGAAGATCCCGCTGAAGTAAATGTTCAAATTGTAGTTATTGTAACAATGTGTGTATGCTGATGTTGTTGTTATTAATGTTATGCAGTGGTGGGGTGACAATGTTGAGTTAGGTGAAAGTGGAACTTGAAGCAATCCAACAATGCTTAATGATGAAGTTGATTCATTTGGGGTAGAATTTGATAATGATACTCAAGATACCGATGAAGAAGATGGTGATAATATTGGTGATGATGATTTCAATGGAACTTTCGATGACTGAAATTATTAGCATATTTGTTTTATATTTTTTTTGCTTTATGTAGTAGCCAATTAAAAAGATATTAGTACTTTAAGTCTTTAACTACATACTCTACTATTTTATTTATTTTATTTTTGAGTTTTTTGCTAAGAAATTTGTTATCGAGTATGAAATTTAAATTTAAATTATAATTGGTGTTCTATTATATATATTTGTGCCATATATATATATATATATATATATATATATATATATATATATATATATATATATATATATATATATATATATATATATATATATATATATATATATATATGAGGTACTTACAAGTATAAAAATTTAGGAGTATGTCATATATGTGTCACGTATAGGTTTTTGAAAGTCATTTTTTATTTTCCATAGACTTGTACGAGTTTGCGAGTCGAGTCTACGAGTCGAGTCTGTGGACCCTTTACGAGTCTGAGTAGACTCGCGAGTTTGACAACCTTGATGACAAGAGCTAACAACTTTTACTAAATGTAAGAGTTACAAAGAATACACCAAATTTTACTGAAGGTGAACTACCGATGTTTACTGAAGGTAGTATGACAGAAGAGCACACTAACATTTACTGAAAGTGACAAGTCCTCGTCTGAACATTAACTTTTACTGGAAGATGCAAATACAATAGGTACACCAACTTTTACTGAAGGTGAGCTACTGACTTTTACTGAAGGTATGAAAAGATCTAAACATCGACTTTTACTGAAGATGTAGATACAAAAGATACACTGACTTTTACTGAAGGTGAGATACCGAATTTTATTGAAGGAAGGAAAAGATCTAAAGATTGACTTTCACTGAAGATATGGATACAAAAGATATACCAACTTTTACTGAAGGCGAGCTACCGACTTTTACTGAAGGTAGGAAAAAATATAAACATCGACTTTTACTGAAGATGTAGATATAAAAGATACACCGACTTTTAATGAAGGTGAACAAACAAACAAGAATATAGCTACTGAAATTCTGGTATGAGAGACTCACGATGTCATTTACGATGTCAAGACATCTGATCTGTTATCAGCTTAGCAAAGGCAGAACAGAACAATCCCCGATTTTTGATTACCCCTAAGAAGGAGTCCATGAGTACTGGGATCATGTTTGTTTAGTCAACATAACTAGATTGTAAACTTCATTGGTTCTGTAAATGGATCAGCTATCAAACTTGAACCTGATGTTATACGCGATGTTATAACATCCAAGACTGAACAGACAATACAATGCAGAAGATAAATAACACAGTGAATTGTTAACCCAGTTCGGTATACAACAATACCTATTATGGGGGCTACCAAGCCAGGAAGAAGATTTCACTATCAGTAGTACTATTTTATGTAAACAACCTCTGGTTTACCTAGTCACTACCCAATGCAACCTTTATCTTAGAACTCCATCTAAGATAAGAGAACCTCTGCTCACTCCCTAGTGATACCTAACTGTTACAACCCTGCAACAGCTATTTAAACAATTAACAATAAACACTAACTTGATCTTGCTTCACAGCTTCAATCAAGAACATAATACTCAACTCTTACCTATAGGTTTCGATTGAGAACAATAAATTCTCTTACCTATAGGTTTCGAGAAGAACATGGCAGCTATCCCACAGCCTGGGTGGTCTACCTGTACAAACCCTAACGACTACATCTTTTCAAATACACGGTTTTCTTACTTAAACTAGGTTACAAAGGTTTCTATTTATAACCTATTCCCAATTGGACTTGGGCTTACAAATCGCAACACTACTAGCTGTTACAAATATGCAGATATCTTCTGCTAAAAGAAAGGTCTTCAATCACAAGTTTCCTAATTTATCTCCTAAATTAGAAACTGCTGAATCTTCAATATTCTGGTTTGATTCTTCAATATTCTGACTTGATTCTATTGACCTTTAAATTTGCGCCACATAGGATTACATAATAATTCATAGAATATTGTGTATCTTTTAAGTATCAGACTGAATCTTCATTCCAGTTCTGCAGGCGCGATGTCATAAGTTGATGTCATGACATTCCATATAACATATTGCTTGTACCTGTTTTGTTCTTTTATATTTGCAAGACTTATACATTCTATTACATTTTGCTGCTATTATATTTTAGCCAAACATAGATGCCAATCAGCCAATAAAAACATCAACAATCTCCCCCTTTGGCTTATTTTGGCTAAAACTATACATACGATACAATGCAGCAAAACCTAACTTGCTTCAACTTTTAAGACAACAAAGAAGAACAGTTTTTTCTACATTCTTAGAATTGGGCTCTTCTGTTCTTCAAGGCTCTTCTGCCTGCAAATTCCTTTGTTTCTTTTGATAGTAGCAGAAGCAGAAACTCTCCCCCTTTTTAGTCATAATATGACAAAGATAGAACCGACGTCATAATATGAAATGGAACACCTTCATGCAACACTAGTGTACACGAGGAAGACGATGGGAGACAACCTTTGTATTTGAGGACCAATGGTGGCATAAGATAACCCTTACTTAGTCTTTAATTAGAAACCAAATCCTAGCTTAGAGCCTAAGAAAGAACTTGAGTGAAATCTGGCCACCACTCCTCGTAACTCAGAACACAAATCACAGTTGTGTTCATAACTCAGATCACAAATCACAGCAACAAGCGAACCTATACAAAGGACTGTATATGATGGAACACTTTTGTTGCACTCACAGAAAAACTCATGATAGAAGCAAATAGCTTCCCCAGCCCGTGTTTTTCTTTGACTTGCCAACTTTTGGCAAAGGAACCCTTCACAGTACCAAACCCAGACACGACTTATTTGGACACACACGAAGGACATATTGAGAGTATTTGATTTCTGTAATCTATGGAGACGCCATTTTATAGCCATTTGAGATTATAAGAAATAATGATGATCTTGGTCTTGTTCAACGGTCAAACGGTTGATTGGGAAACAGTTCCAAAAGCAATTATTCTTTCCACAGCAGTTTTTTACTGTTTTTCTGATAGGAGTTATCTTTAAAACGAGCACATGCATAGTCATTGATTGAACTTTACACCGTCTACTGATGTGTAGAGATAAACTCAAGACAGATTTCCTTGTTTGACTCAGTAGATTCAATGTCTTTAAACATGTCATGACATCCTGTCAGACATTGTCACGTTTTCACCCCTTAAGCACATAGCTCAAGATTCTTCAGTAGACTTTGACAAAGCATCCTATGGACCAAGTAACGGACCTCTTACTCACTCTACTGACTCACTAGTCATAGATATAGACCTCTGTTGTTCTGAGCACCTTGAGACAGTTTAATGCAACCGTGAAGAACCTTCCAACACTTATTGACACACAGCCACCTCACCAGTCCAGACAAAGAATTATGGATTCCTGTTGCACATGGTTAGATTCAACCACTCACAGATAACTGACAATAATATTACACCTTGTTATATCAAGATTTTTCCACGAGCACAAGCATGTGCCTCTTCTGAATCAGTGCACCTTCTCTATGATGTTAAAGCATTTTTGACCAAGACAACTTTCTTGAGAAAAATATCTTGACCTAGGAAGTCACTCCTCCTATCTGAGATAGGTTGAGCTTCTTCAAGGAAAAACTTGTAATGATGAATGGAAAACATAAGATGCATTTTCATATCTTCAAGAGCTCACTCTCTGTTCAACTATCCTGTTGAACACACTCACTATATCAATGTTGCTCCTTTACACTAGATACTCACACTAGAGAATAGATGTTATAACATTGTGTGTGACATTAAAATACAACTGTGTTGTTCAAACTAGCACTACTAGTATAATCCACAAAGTCCATATCTCTTCCTGCAACAGATCCTAGTATACCAACTTATCTCCACCTGAAATGATCAACTGATGACCTCTTGACACTAGATGCACACACAGAGAGCTTGCCACAATCTCAACATAAAGAACTACCACTTCTTGTACTTTGTTGAGCATAACCTTACCATGTTTATATCAGATCATGGTCTGCCAAGAAAATTTGTAATCCCTCTTGATATGGTGTTTCTCACTGTCACACAATGATTAACACTCATTCTTACTTGAACGAGACGGATCCTCCTTATCTTCAGCTATATTGATCAGATCACAAAACTTCTGTCTTCATAGTAATACTCACTTAGTGAAGTCTTCATCATGAGAGTAATCATGTATTACCATAACATATTACTAACATCAAGATCAGAACCTGCCCATTCTAATCCACATTACGTCTGAACTTCCACTTTAGACAATAATGTCGCTTTTTCAAACTTCATATGCACATTCCTAGACATTCTTCCAAGACAATAACACATTGTGAAGTTGACATCACCCAAGACATAAGTTCGCCAGACATCAAAACTCAAAAACTCTGATTATCCATAGAGATAACATGCCTCTATAGAATGACTTAGAACACACGAAACAATTTGTGTTCATGACGCGAAACAAAACTCTACTCTCTACAAAACAACTGTAAAGTATGACCTCAGACTTAACAATGTCTGAACACTACCCTAATACCCTATGCTTGTCACACTTTGACAACCATAACCTAGACTCTAGACTTTACTAATATCTGAAAGAAGAACATGAGAAACTTAAAAGAATGAAACGGAAAAGACTCTAGAACCCTGAGCAATTTAAACAACATACCTGGACTTTAACAACTATCTTGATCAAGAGATGTTATTTGAAGAAGAACTGCATCAGGTGGACTTGTGCATAGGTTGGAACATGCAATAAGTTAGAACAAGTGATACACACCATCAATACATGTTTTTAGATGATAATACAAAGAATAATTCTTGCTGGTCTTTAAGAATAAACATGTCTTGAGTTATGTTCTGACATCTTGTGTGACATTGTTTTTATGGCTTAAAGATTAGTCTTTGAGAGACTTTCCATTTGATTAGAAGCATAATAACACTGTCTTTGCTAATCTCCATACTCTCTTACTCCCCCTGAGACATACAAATATAGGCCATCTTTGATGTTCGTCCTTGAAGCACCCTTCATTTGGAATTTGCCACAGTTTCCAAATTTAGAATCTTCAGTTTGCTTGCTACACAAAATTCAGATTGCCACACTCTGCAACTTGAAGTAGAAGAAACTATAATTGTATAACCATAAATCAATCTTCAGATAAGTCTGAGCTCTTTATACATTCATTGCAAAATATCCAGCTCCCATCAAGATATTTAACAGAATCAGTATGCTTCACCAGATACCATTGCCACACTTCCTAAACTTATGAAGATAACAGTGAACACAGACCTTTAGTTCACACAAGTCCTTGAATACATAACTGGAAGGACTTCTCATCTAATAGGTACTAAGTCTCCCATCAAAGCACTTATTAGTTACTCAATAAGATTTACTACTCACACTAGTTCATCTTGACTGATTTCTTCTTCTCAGTCTTGCATCCAGGTTTACACTTAATAAGTACTAAGTCTCCCGTCAAAGTACTTATCAGTTATTCAGTTAGAATTTACTACTCACACTAGAATATTCTGATTGAACACCTCTTCACAATTATATATTTTCCTCTTGGCAAAAAAACAAAAAAAAAAGAAACTGAAGATCTTGAGATGATGTTGTAACATCTGATATGACATCATCCTTCATGGTTCTTGGTTAACATCTTTAACATTTAATTCATAGCACTTGGGGTTGAAACAAAAAAGTGTAATTATCATCAACATCCATACATATCAAGGAATAGAATAGCCAACATCTCAATAAGCTTTTCTTTAGACTTTCATTCTGATTTTGAGATGATGGATGCCATAATCTGTACCTATAAAGGAGATTCCCTCATTTAGGTTTCTGGAACAGACTCAGTCATGGCATAACACTGAATTAGTTAGATTCTTCTGAGCCACCTGACTTCCTTGATTCAAACAAAATACTACCCCTTCTGGATAACAATTAGGGCAGTCAGCATCCATGACCATATTTCACTGTGGTTGAGACACAGTATTCAGCTCCAACAACTGCTCTATGGTTATGAATGAAAATTCACATATCTGGTTCCTTTGATCAGAGGAAAACACCAGATGTAAGCTCATCTTGATTTAAACATAAAAGATCAGAAAGGAATACCTTCATGAGTTTTCTTTGGTACTGAGCTTTTACTTCGAAACTCCCATAAATTAAGATTTTGAGTAGAAGTACATGTTGATTGTCTCCTGATCAACTTATAATCAGATGTCTCCTCTTCTAGACCAGGAGTAGGTTCCAAACCAATGTTCTCACACTACATTAGTTTAGCACCAGAACATTTGTTCTTTAGCTGGTAGCTGCATACCAATACTAATGTCCCAACATCCAGTAGGACATCTATTCCTCCTTCTAGGAACACTCCAGCCTTGAAACTCTTCAAGGTTCACACTTGCAGATGATTATGAATATCATTGATCAGTTGACATTCATCAGCTCCAATAAACCATGTCGTTATGAGTGAACTTGAGAGATCACTCAAGTATCTTTGACACCTCAATTATAGCTGTAAGGTTCTGCCATACGTTCTGTTGAATATAAATAACCCTAGAATCTTTCTTTTGCAATAGGGGTTGCACCAGAGGCTATGCAGCAGAAAATAGCCATATATCAACAGAAATTACACAATGCTTACTCCAAGAATCAATTGTAAGCATGGCATCCAAGGATTGACTGTAACTCAACCCTGCAAAATGCTTGCTTCTGCACCAAGCAACAAACTAAACCTGACCAAATTCCTGACCTGATAAAATCACATAATCACAGAGGATACCTTATCAACATCTTCACTCCCGCATGAAGGTTTTGATATGTTTCTTCTCTGTACATAGATTCAGGCTAATTAGTTCAATTCAAATTCTTCACTCCCGCATGAAGCCTTTGGATTTAGCTTTCTTTGTTCCAGCATCAACAACTATGGTCAGGTTGGTCTAATCCCCCCCATATAGGTCCATCCTCCACTTCAAGGGACCATACAATATGAACACTCCTTGTTCAAACAATCTTCTACCTTCCGCACAACCAGAAAGTATCCCCCATGGATCTCATCCAGAAATAGACAGGATGCCTACTCTGATACCAATTGAAATTCTGGTATGACAGACTCGGGATGTCATTTACGATGTCAAGACATCTAAGAAGGAGTCCATGAGTATTGGGATCATGTTTGTTCAGTCAACATAACCATATTGTAAACTTCATTGGTTCTGTAAATGGATCAGCTATCAAACCTGAACCTGATGTTATACGCGATGTTATAACATCCAAGAATGAACAGACAATACAATGCAGAAGATAAATAACACAGTGAATTGTTAACCCAGTTCGGTATACAACAATACCTACTCTGGGGGCTACCAACCCAGGAAGAAGACTTCACTATCAGTAGTACTATTTTATGTAAACAACCTCTAGTTTACAGATAAACAACCTCTGGTTTACCTAGTCACTACCCAATGCAACCTTTATCTTAGAACTCCATCTAAGACAAGAGAACCTTTGCTCACTCCCTAGTGATACCTAACTGTTACAACCCTGCAACAGCTATTTAAACAATTAACAATAAACACTAACTTGATCTTGCTTCACAACTTCAATCAAGAACATAATACTCAACTCTTACCTACAGGTTTCGAGTGAGAACAATAACTTCTCTTACCTACAGGTTTCGAGAAGGACATGGCAGCCATCCCACAACCTGGGTGGTCTCCCTGTATAAACCCTAACGACTACATCTTTTCAAATACATGGTTTTCTTACTCAAACTAGGTTACAAAGGTTTCTATTTATAACCAATTCCCAATTGGACTTGGGCTTACAAATCGCAACACTACTTGTTATTACAAATCTGCAGATATCTTCTACTAAAAGAAAGATCTTCAACCACAAGTTTCCTAATTTATCTCCTAAATTAGTGTGGTGTCGTTTTCTTTACCTCCCCGTTTCACTTGGGAGGACGGCACGCTAGGCCCTTCACGCGAAATTTGGATGGAGGAAGCGTCCGTTGCGGGATGAATTTTGTTTCAGTTCTTCCTACGATATCACACGAACTTTTTAATTATCCTACGAGTAGGAGAGGGGAAAAAGATCTCAAATAAACCCTAGGAGTTTTCTAAGTGTGGGGATTCACCTAGACTAGAAATTCTGGAGTCCGGGAGGTCGGTTATACATAGGGAAGAGTTTAAGCACCCTACATATCCGTAGTACTCTACGGGAACCTTCTCTGTGTATATGTGTATGTGTTTGTTGCTTGTTATTGGGAAAGTTTCTCCTTTGTATTAGGAGAGAGAATTAAATTGAATGAAAAGAAGACAGACAAACTGACTATTTTTGGTATTTTGTTAGCTCGCTGAGATTCCTTGTGAACCTCATGCCTACATATCCCTAATGGAAGTCAGAGCTTAATGTATTTTGGGGAACTAATTAGGGAAATTAATGATTTTTTGGTGCCTTGCTTGAAGCTCAAGCTTGAAGCTTTAAATTAAATCTCTGTTTACAATAAAGAGACATGAAATCATCTTTACAGAGAGGTATTTCTACTATTCCACCACAAACATTTTTAAAGTGACAGAAAAGCTAAAAAATGTTTTATTAAGAGGGGGAGCCTACTTGGTTGATCAAGCATGACAGCCAACATGCCTCTTGAATGAAAGATTCTCAACCAAATAAGGGAAAGTTGTACAAGTCTGGGTTGTGTGCCAGAGCAATGCCTTTCACGAGTCCTAAATGGGAGAATGTTTGAAATGATTGTTTGTTTGTGGTGAGATAGGATAAATACCTACTTATTAAGATGAGCTATGTCTATCTATATTTTTAAAGATTTGATTTTTAGCTGGCTTGTATGAGGCCCAAGCTTGAGGCTTTTGATTGATTTATTGACTCTGGGAGATAACTCCACTGGGGATGGATTTAAACTAAAAAGTTTTTGTGTTCTGTACAAAGTCCAGAATTGAGGCTGACTCTGGCTGGAGAGTATTTATTTGATGGATTTTATTTGGTGTTCTGTACAAAGCCCAGAATTGTGGCTGACTCTACTTAGGGAGACTCTATTTTGTGCCTTGTATGAAGCCCAAGGTTGTGGCTGACTCTTAACTGGGGAAGTCATTATTTCATGCCTTGTATGAGGTCCAAGGTTGAGGCTGACTCTTTGGGGAGTTTTACTCTGCTGGAGGATTTATCTATTAAAAGACTGATTTTTTGGAGGTTAACCCTTTCCAGGGATTTTGACTCAGCTGGTGAAATTATCTTTTTAAAGAGTGAATTTTTGGAGGCTAACCCTTTCCAGGGATTTATGAATGATAGCAGAAAGATTATCTAATTGGGACTTCTTGTTTAAAGCCCAAGATTAAGGCTGACACTGACTGAGGATAGATAACTATGGGCCCTACACTCTGCTAAGGAAATTAATGAAGATAAGGGTGACAGAGACAGTCCATGTCTCTCATTCCAAAAAGTGTACTCAATATGAGATTGAAACAATCTTAGCTTGTTTAAAGTCTGGTTTAAAGTGGAAGAAACTCACCAGAATAGGCTAAAAGGTGACTAAAGACCTGTTCCTATGTTTACAAGAAACCTGATGGGTCCTTGTATACAAGCTCAAGAGGAAGCTGGAAATGCTTTTAAGAAGCCTGTGGGTCCTTGTACAAAGCCCAAGAGGAGGCTAATCGAGGGTCATTGAGGGTCCTTGTTATAGCTTAAGAGGAAGCTATGTGGTTTTTGAACTTATTTTGGCTCTAAGCAAATGGGTAAGAGGTTTCACCGGGAATAATTCCTCTTTGGGTGGATGTGTCCTAGTTTGGGTTCTAAGGATTTTTCAAGATGTTTCACCGGGAATAATTCATCTTAAGGGTTTGAACTAAAGATCTCTAATTAGGAAAGAGCCTTCACCGGGAAGACATTCTCAATCCTAGGCCATAGTCCTATAATATATATATATATATATATATATATATATATATATATATATATATATATATATATATATATATATATATAGTTTAATTGTCCTAGGGTTTATACTCAGACGTAGTTCTAAACAATATATAAACAGTTCTATAATTGACAATATTTTAAACAAAGACTGTAAATTAGAAAGCTATAAAGCCTAACCTGGATGCAGTGGAGGCCTTTGAAGAAGTATGTACAAAGCCTTACCAGCAGTTGATTGATAACAGTTGAATATTTATGATAAACAATTAAAGGTTTTTGAAAATAGAAGAAGCGAAGATGGACATAGGTCACATAGGTATCTGAAGAGTTTCACCGGGAATAATGCCCTTCAAATACCAGAAGAATGTTTTGAAAACAGAAAGAAGATTTTGTAAATACAGTTTTTGAAAACAAACTATGAAAAGAAAGAAGGTGTTGGGTCTTACACTCTATTAGAGGCCCATTAAAAATGATTTACCGTTTATGAGAAACAGTTGAATGAAATGAAAAGATGTAAAGTTCCATTGTCTGAGAACCTTGGTCGTCTGTTTAATTTGAAGTTTGAAAACAGTTTTGAATTTTGACAAAAGTCAACTTAATTAGGGTAAAGACAAAGTCTATACCTTATTAAGACCTAAATGATTAGGGTTTTATCACTAAAATATTTATGAGAGATTAGGTTTTGAAAATTCAAGGAAATCATGTATTAAAATATTTTTAAAATACTTAAAACACACCATTTTTAACCTAATAAAAATACATGAAATAAATAATATCTTTTGTGGTTTTTTTGACTATTCATAAAATAGATATATTAATTGATAAGTGTGTGAAAAATGAAGTGAAAATGAATTAATTTGATTGGTTAAATAATTGTGTGAAGTTGGTGAAAAAAATGAGAGAAAATGAGTGTAAAAAAAATAGTTTTGGCCCTTGGAGGGTTTGAACCCACGCCCTCATAGTCACACACTCAAAATAGAACCACTGGGCCAAACGCCAGTTGGTGATTATAACACGCGCGCATTGGTTTTGTTTTAAAACAAGTTGGAAATCTTTGAAAAATAAAAGGATCAAAAAGTCTGGGGCGAGGGGTATTCGAACCCCAGACTTGAGGCATGAGGAGACTAAGAGCGCATGTGAGGCCACTAGGGCAAACGATGAATTCGTTTATAAAACGCATACCATTCAAAATAAAATAAACTCTGCCCTTGGATTTGAATTTTGCGCGCCACAGCCATGGTCGTCTTCAACCTCAAGCTTGAAGATTTTGAATTTGCTAACTTGCTCAATTCTCAACCAAACAGGGTGATGTAAACATGGATTTCACTCTAAATTTCCTTACGAACTCAAATTTGTAACTAACACAGATTTATATTAACTACATCTAATGAATTAAATGAAAAACGCGAAGAACCCTAAAATTTGAAATTCAAATTAAATGACTATACTGAAAGATAAATGGATGATGATAGAGGGTTTTTAATCCTCTGATGATGCTGAACAAACTAGTATCGAGATATATTGCAAAGAGTACTTAAATTAGAGTGTTGAAGTTTGAAAAAATACCTCTGAAAGTGGAGGTCGTGAGGATGATAGAGAACACCTGGGCTTGTATGAATGATCCTAAAAGCTTCCTGGGGACTCAGTGATGCTAACTGGATACTTATTGCACCTTGAATGCTCCAGGATTGCTCTACTCGACACCTTCTATTTGAGCTTCAAGTGAACATGGAGGTTGGTGATTATGTGGTTACAGATGTGCTGCAGGCATCTGAATAGCTTCACTACACCTCTAGGAACATGTTGATGTGCTTAGATTTGCTTGACACCTCTTGAATCATGCTATAGACCTCCAACTGCTCGAGCTTCAAAATGAAAGTGGCTATGGTGTTCCTCCACTTACAGAAGTGATCCAGGTGCTTGGATCACCTCAAATGAACCTCCTTGAGATGTTAGAATGCTTATTTCCCAAAGAAGAGCTCTGGTTTGAAGAAATCGATTCTTCTTGCCAAAGAACTTTGAAAAACCATAAGCATGAAAAAGAGAAGGAGAAAGCAAGGAATTAAGTTGCTTTGGTGTATTTGATACTGAGGTATTCACTTGTATTTATAGGCAAAAATTTTCAGAGCAATTGGAGATAGTAAGCTTGCTTAATGAGGGAGTTTTGGTTTCTTGGCCATGAAGAAATTCAAAGAATCTCCAAGATGCAATGATGGTGTTTTCGAGCTAGCTCCCCATCCATTGATCTCTTCTGATCACAGGGGACAAATCTGATGCAGAATGGCTTCCAATTGGCTTAGGGAAAGATTCCTTGATGATTCACCAATTGGCCATAAATCCTCAAAATGCAATCATTACATAATCACATGTTTTGGTTTTGGAATATTCTCTTCAAATATTTGTGTAATGATGCAAACGATCCTCTCTTATCCTTGCAATGTTTCTGAGGTTTAGAGGTACCAATTAGTGTAAGCACTTGCATGATGCAAACGATCCTTTCTTATCCTTGCATGACCTATAATTTCACTTCAAATGCCTAACTTTGATCAATCATATCTCTCAGCTCAAGATGAATTTGGAGAAGGTTGACCACAATTTGGAAAGCCCTCAACATGTACTTCAATTCATTAGTTTGGTGTTTGCCCAAAATCCTTAGGGAAATTAGTGAAAAGTCCCATAAAGTTTGAAGAAAACTAGGGTTTCTTTGCTAGTTTTGTAAAGGCAGCAACTTTGAAGCTCCATATCTCTTCAATGGTTGATTTCTAGCCAAAAAATCATATGTGACAAAGTTGTTCATTGGATCAAAATCTATAACTTTGATGTTGGAAGTTTTTTTCAGTTTGTACTTGAAATTTTGAGATATTCTCTTCCAAAGTTTTGAAAAAAAGACCTTTAAACACTTAGAAAAATTTCTAAGTATGAAAAGTCAATCTTTGACTTTTTTATTCTTGATTTATTTTCTTGATTTTCTTTGGTCAAATGACTTCAATAATCATATATTGATGATATTGATCCTTAAAAGTCATGTCTTAACCCAAAACCCTAAAAGTCAAAGGTGATCTTATATAGTTGACTTTTTCCAGATGAAGTGAAATCTTGGGCTTTGGTAATGAATCAAGTTCTTCTCCTTAAATGAGTGATATGGATGGATTATATTGAGGTAATAGAAGCTCTGGAGTCATGTTTTAAGTTGTGGACCCATGTCCTGATTAAAAGTCAACTGTCCAAGTGAATTAGGTCAAAAACCCTAATTATCGACCAGATGAAATTGATGATTGTAGATCTTGAATTGAAGTGTAATGTCCAATGGATAATGTAATATGAACCAATTGAAGATATTTGAACCAAATGATGGATGTCCTGGGGCTTTTTAGGGTTTCCCAAATGTGATCCTTGATTTTAGTCCTTGATGGGCTCAAAACCCTAGATTGGCGATCTGAGCAGACATGAGTCCTGATGACTGGTGTCTAATCAATCATAGGTGAATAGAGTGAAGATTTTGAGTCCTATGATTGTATTGGAGACTAATCCTTTTATTGATTGATCCTTTGCCTGAGCTCTCTTGTCTTTAAACATCCTCGATTAAGTACCAGGTGAGTAAGTGACTGTTTTGAGTATCTGTTTTGATCTGATGAAAAGCCTGAAGGTAAGACATCTCAGGGGGGGTTAAAATTAGGGTATGACAATTAGAAACTGCTAAATATTCAATATTCTGATATGATTCTGTAATATTCTGACTTGATTCAATTGACCTTTAAATATGCGCCACATAGGATTACATAATATTCCATAGAATATTCTGTATCTGTTAAGTATCAGACTGAATCTTCATTCCAGTTCTGCAGGCGCGATGTCAGGAGTTGATGTCATGACATTACATATAACATCTTGCTTGTACCTGTTTTGTTCTTTTATATTTGCAAGACTTATACATTCTATTACATTTTGCTGCTATTATATTTTAGCCAAACATAGATGCCAATCAGCCAATAAAAACATCAACATCCACAAAACTTATCATGAAGAATCAAGGGTGCAAACATAAGTGCACAATCTCATTACGGATCATCCGGTGACCGAAATTTATTCCATGAACAAATGGAAAGAAATTGTCAATCAAGACAGGATCAGGTGAGGGTGTAGCGCACCAGATTTTTCTATTCATAAATAAGCAAAACAGAAGTACTAAAATAAACATCATCCACGAGGAACGAACTCAGTGAGGAGTTAAAGAAAATGAACACTTCTATGCCTAAAGGTTCTCTAGATGAAGGAGGACTTTTGTGAAAGTAAACCTTCTGTTAACACATAAATGCATAATGAATGTATAACTGTTTTTCATGTATGTTATGATGCATATGCTGCCAAAACAAATACAAGAATCAACTCAATACGGATCAAAATACACAGGAGTACAATCAAGCATGTCTTAAGTGAGAAAATCCACAGGGACAAAAGTTCATATCTCAACCAGATTTTTAACAGAGAGTTGCCAACACAATAACCTTCTTGATAGCTCAAAATAAATTCCTCCTTCTCAAAAACATTGCAAAGTCGAGAGGCGAACATTGATGCCAACACTTACAATATTCAAACCTTTCGGAGAGATACTAACCCCGATGATTTAACATTCATCACAGTCACCATTTCTACTCCTTTTGATATACTCACGAATCAAAATAATTCATCTTTATAATTTTCAAAAAAGATTTGTTGAAATTTTAATTTTCTCTTTGTTTCAAAAGTTACTATCAATAATAAATGACATTTACGAAACAGGAGGAAGTAAGATTGCAAATAATTGGATAAAGGCTCAAAATTTCATTAATAAAATGGTAGTCTGCAAATGGCAAGACTCCATGGATGATTACAAAATTAGGGAAATGGTAAATTTGTGTAAAAGATACATTGAAATATAATGATCCTATCCTCCCTATCAACTTTGAATTTCTGAGTCGAGGCTTCTGTTGAAACTTGTTGAACTTTTTCTGACGAAGAGATAATTGCTAATGCTAAGTCTTGTCTGATGTAGTTACTTGCCATGAATCCCTAACTTTTTCCTAGACCGCCTTTTCAGGTGTTGGCAGAAGATCCTCATGTTCATCCCAAAGGGTCTTTCTTTAGGTCAATGAAGTGTTGAGAAAGAGATCTGTCACCTTGTTTAATAGAATGAAGATCGCAAAGGAAGTATGAGAATCTGAAGTGATTACCTTTGGTGAATCTTTCTTGAAGATCATTCCAAAGATCGAAAGTAGCGCTACAGCATATAGTGCTTTGTGCAGTATGAGGGAAAAGAGTTAGATTGATCCAAAAAATCACCATAATGTTCTTATGACCCTAGAGTCGAAATTTGGGTCGGAAGAAGACGGTTTGATGATAGATCTATCGATGAATCTGAGCTTGTTTTTCAATGTGAGTGCGCAACGCATTAATTTTCTCCAGTTATGGTAGTTATGATCATCCAGTGGCGGCACAATCAAGATTGGACCGAGGTTTTCTCCGGGATAAACATATAAGGGGTTATTGGATTCAAGGTGGGGTTAGTGGGTTTAGATGGATATTTTAGGGTTGAATCATTCTTGATGGTGTCTTCGGCATCAAACTCATCAAAAGCATGGAAATTCTGTAATGAAAGGAGGGAAAAGATGAGAATTTCAAAAATAGGATTTGATCCTTTGATACCATATTACGGGTTACGCAAAATGTAGAGTAGCCCAGTATAACCCATTATGCATTATGTGAAATGTAATGTCATTCTTATATTACAAAGTGAGAAGTCATTATCTTATATATAGTGAATGGGTCTCCACCAAAGTAATCAACTAGACCCAATAACAAACATAAGCCTAAAAGTCAAACTAGCACTATTACAATTTTCAATAAAAGAAAAATGGAAGTTAATCTTTCAATATTTATATTGGGAACAAATTACAATTAACTAACATTAGAATTAATTATGAAAAAAATTAAGATTTAATCCAACAATTATGGTTGATTAATAATATGAAATTATAGGATTGGTTAACGTAGACCCACTTAGTTTTATGAATGTTTATTTTAGCAAGTTTTGACTAAAATATACCTTCATAAAAATAAGTGGGTGTATTATGACAAACTTATATGAAATTTGTTACAATAGACCCACATATTTTTATAAATGTGTGTTTTAGTAAGTTTTAACTAAAAGTAGTTAAAGGCACCCTAAAATTATGTTATTAAAATAAATTTTCATAAAAATAAATGGGTCTATTGTAGAAAACCCCTAAAATTATTTATCAACTAAAGAGTATATTTCTCGAATTATCTATTATAAATAAATATATAAAAAGTAAAGTACTTGGTAATTACACTTTAAAACCCTTTGATTAAATAACTAAAATTATTCTTATTTCAGAGGCAATTATGACTATTGGCAAAATCTACAATTATATAATAGAAAGAAAAAAATCTACAATTATATTGCTTTGGCATTTAATGCGGGTGGTGTGGCATCACCAAACTTTTTCATACATTTTTTAACTTGTTTTGATTTATTTTATTAATGACTATGAATTACATCAATGATCAATTTTGTGGGCTCAATTTTAATCTTAATAAAATACCTTTTTGGTCCCGTATGTTAACCTCGAGGTTCATTTTGGTTCCTTAACTTCAAAATGTTCCATATTCGTCCCTTAACTCTTCAAAAGTTGCCATTTTAGTCCTTTTTGTCAAATTAGCGATGAAAAAACTCAAAAATTGGTCGCTAAATCAGCCGCTAATATGATAAAAAGGACTAAAATGACACCTTTTGAAGAGTTAAGGGACCAATATGAAACTTTTTGAAGTTAAGGGACCAAAATGAACCCGAGGTTAACATACGGGACCAAAAAGGGTATTTTGCCATTAGTATTTATATTGAAGTTCATTTCATTCATTTAGATTATATGCTTATTTTGTAGCAAAAAATATGCGATTTTACTATCAACTTATAGATTGAAAACTCTATACACTATTTTATATATAGTAATAGACTATTTTGTTCCCGTTCATTAATATATAATTATTTGTTATGCGATTCTCATATTTAATATTTCATTGTCCTTTCATTGTGAAAATATCTTTCTTCTTAATTTAGATTTATTGAATTATTTAAAGTTATTTAAAAAAATTCTATATTTATATTTTTAAATAAAAGGATATATTTAAAAAAACTCTATCAGTAGAATATTTTCACCCATAATATCATAATTTTTTTATTAATTTATAAGTCACATAAAATATTATCGTATTTAAATTTATGACTGACACACACCTATATATATATATATATATATATATATATATATATATATTAATTAATATACATTATGACGGTATATTTTAATTTATTTGCATTAGTTATATAAAATACAGATGTTATTGCAATTAATGGTATATTTTTACCATCATTGATTTAGTTATTTGTACGACTAATATATAGTGTAGAAACTAACCTAAAGAGCATTATTTGTTAACATAATTGTAACGTAACACTAATTTTTGAAATTTAATTAAAAGCTTCAAATAGGAAAGTTTGAATTGTTTATATCTATTTGGCTTATTCTATTTAATACTTAATATCATATAGAAAATAAGAGTTATGTGATGCATGTTAAAAATAAAAAGTTACTTAAATTTATAATAAATAAATAAATTATTACTTTTAGTATTTTTTACAAATAAAACTATTATTTTAAAATAAATATTATTTTAAATGCATCACTTAATGTTTTTTTACATAATTTAAAAAAGTAAGTATCAATAAATTTATTATATGTATGTTATTTATTGATATTTTAAAATATAATTAGTTTATTAAAATTTTTATATTTTAAGAATAAATTAATAGTATTAAAAATCTAAAGTTGAGGATTTATTTTTACTATTATGTCATTAAATAACATAAATTATATTTAAATTAATTTTTTAATCAATATTCAAAAAGTATAGGATTTGAGTGTACTCTTCAGTCATAAAGTAGCATAAATTATATTAAAAACTCTAATATTAAATTTACGAAACAATATATATACTCCTAAAGATAAAAGAGCCAAAAGGCCACAAAAAGAAAAACGTGTTCTGCGCTTTTACTTAAGTTACAGTTATAAAAACTCTAATTAATATTAATAAATCATTTATTTAATTTTTAAAATTTAATTAAAAACTTCAAATAGAAAAATTTGAATCCTTTATATCTATTTGACTTATTCTATTTAATTCTTAATAACATATAGACAATAAGAGTTATGTGATGCATGTTAAAAATAAAAAGTTACTTAACTTTATAATAAATAAATTATTACTTTTAGTATTTTTTACTAATAAAACTATCATTTTAAAATAAAGATTATTTTAAATACATCACTTAATTTTTTTTACATAATTTAAAAAAGTAAGTATGATAAATTTATTATATTTATATTATTTATTGATATTTTAAAATATAATTAATTTATTAAAGTTTATATTTTAAAAATAAATTAATAGTATTAAAAATTTAAAGTTGAGGATTTATTTATACTATTTTGTCATTAAATAACATAAATTATATTTAAATTAATTTTTTAATCAATATTCATAAAATATAGGATTTGAGTGTACTCTTCAGTCATAAAGTAGCATAAATTATATTAAAAACTCTAATTAATATTAAATTTACCAAACAATATTTGTACTTCAAAAGATAAAAGAGTCAAAAGGCCACAAAAAGGAAAACGTTTTCTGTGCTTTTATTTGAGTTACAATTATAAAAAAACTAATTAATATTAAATTTACCAAACAATATATGCAATTCTAAAGATAAAAGAGTCAAAAGGCCACAAAAAAGGAAAATGATTTATGTTTCTTCCACTGCTTCTACTTGAGTTACAATTACCATAAAGAAGAGTTACTCCTGAAACATACACAAAGAAAAGTTTAGCAAAAACTTATCGAGTTGTTTTGCGATCAATGTATGAAAATTTAACTAATATACTAATAAGCCAAAACATCAACAGTGATAAAGCTATATTGATAAAAAATAATTCAATTCCGTTCAAACCATTCAATTCAACACAAAAAAAATAATAAAAAATTCAATCCAAACCATTTTTGGTGACAAATTATTTTATTTGATTGAACTGAATAGCGAGGAAGAAATGGCTAATTCCAGAGACAAACAAAGTGTAGCAACCTGCCTAAATATTTAAACTTCGAGTCGCCACCTATTCTGAAGGGCGAATAGGAAACCCTACGCAGATACGAGATTCAGGGTAAGTTATTATAATCAGGTTGAGGGAAGGTGTCAGGCACCCTCAACCCTTTCCTAAAGGCTAATATTTCAAAGATCAGGTTTCATGGCAGGGTTCATAAAGAAGGGTGGCAAACAGAATTATATCGATATGATTAGAAATTTAAAGAGGGGGACTCGCCTTGTTGCCAAGTGCCTACGTACCTCCTTAGGGAGGATCAGAGTCTACGTAGTTCGGGGAAGGGTTGTACGCCCTTAGAATTAGAATGTGTGTTTGAAGTTGTATTGAATGAGGATAAAAATCCGTATTTTGAAATTGCAGTTTGAAAGATGTTTGGAAAGTGTCTTGAAGTTTTGAATCATTGTGAATGAAATATGGAAGGAAAATTTTGGGGTATGACAGCTGCCCCTGTTCAATCTTCTTGAACCTGAAGAGGTAGAAGATGATTGGACATTGAAATGCCCTGAAATTTGCTTGCGTAGGGAACTTGTCTAAAGCATATGCTTTTCAGACCTGTATCATTTGATTGCATCTGCGGAGAGAGGAAGTAATGTCTTACCTAAGGCTACCTGAAGAGGTTCCTGAATAGGATATATCGACGGTTGATGCGAAGAAACTTAGGCTTTGAACAATGTTTAGGAAGAATGTCTTGGAGAAGACTAACTGAGGAGTTCTTTTAAAAGAACTAAGTGTGTCTTAGAAAAGATTGGATAAACATTTTAAGAAGGCTACCTAGAAAGGCATGATATGTCTTAAATAAGACTCACCTGGAAAGGCTCCTAAAAAGATATGAAACGTCTTGAACAGGACTACCTAGACAGGTTATGGTACGTCTTAAACAGGACTCACCTGGAAAGGCTCTTAGATAGGATACGGGATATCTTAAACAAGACTTACCTAGAGAGGTTCCTATAAAGGGAACGATACGTTTTAAACAAAACTACCTATAAAGGTTCCTATAAAGGATATGGCATGTTTTAAACAAAACTACCTATAAAGGTTCCTATAAAAGACACGATATGTTTTAAACAAAACTACCTCGAAAGGTTCCTATAAAGGTCGTGAGACGTTTTAAACAAAACTACCTAGAGAAGTTCCTATAAAGTGTACGATACGTTTTAAACAAAACTACCTAGAAAGGTTCCTATAAAGGGTACGATGTGTTTTAAACAAAACTATCTAGAAAGATTCCTATAAAGGAAACGATGTGTTTTAAACAAAACTATCTAGAAAGATTCCTATAAAGGCCGTGAGACGTTTTAAACAAAACTACCTAGAAAGGTTAGGATATGTCTTAAACAAGACTGCTTGGAAAGATTAGGATAATTGTCTTGGACAAGACTACCTGGAGAGGTAAGAAATTCTTTCATTGTTTCTGGATTGTCTTTGAAGAAAGACTTGGAATGAGGTATTAGAATTGTATCTGTTAAGATTGAATCGTTGATACGATCGTATTTGCACTGTAATTGGATGATAACATCCTTTTGAACATGAAGTGACCTGAAAAGGCAGCGTTAGTTTTATGCAATGTCATGATGCATGTGTCATGTAATGAGATTCTCAAAATAAATGAGAATTATGCATGTATGCTTATCCCACACTGTGGGATGTAAATAGTACAGGCGTGGGAAGATCAATTATGCAACAATGCTCCTTGTATGATACCAGTGTGACTTCCCGAATATCAGAAGTTTTGAGAGACGTGCCCCTTAATTTGAAGGAGGGACCTTTAGAGAGAACTCGAGTTTCACCATGTCTTGCCTGATATGCCTTGCCCCAGTGTTTGAATTCTTGAAAGATATGCCCCTAGTTAATAGGGTCCTTGATTGTATGCCCCTATTTTAGGAAAACCCTCTGGATGTGGTTTCCCCATTCAAGAGTCTTTATCAGGAATGATCGTCTTTGATTAGACCAATTTTGAGGTCTCCTTGATGCTAAGTGTTGATTTGAATGTGAAGTAGATGCCTTTCAGAATGAGTCATGCATTTCGGTCGCGTCCGACGGACAGTGACTTGCTGAGTACTCAGAGTGAGATGATGTCTTCTACAAGACTACCTGAAGAGGTCCTTGGAAAGAAATGGGAGATTGTCTTAAATAAGATCGCGCTTTAAACAAATCTCAAAGGGATGTGTTTGTGCAGAGGGTCAAAATATTCCTATAGCGGATAGAGACTGTTTTTAAGGAGTGTGGGGTTTTAAACAAAACTGAGGAAAAACATCTTGAAGAAGGTCACCCTAGAAAGGATGGTGAACTGTCTTAGAGAAGACTCCATACTTTAAACAAAGTTTGACAAGGTTTTTGGAAGCATAAGAGAAGTTTGAATATGTCTACAAAAGACTAACTGAAAAAGTTAAGAGATGTCTTACAGAAGACTACCTAGAAAGGGTTCGTAGAAAGGCAACTGTCTTAGAGAATAATGTCTGAAAGGGTTTGAAAATAGAAATGATAAGAAGGCGGGTCTTTAAAAGACTGTTTGACAAAGGTTCCCAGAAAGGGTAAGGAGTGTTTGAACATGTCTTAAAGAAGACTGCATGGATAGAATGAGAAATATCCTATAAAGGTTCCTGGAAAGGATGTGAGAGTGGTATTGACACCATCTGATACTGAGTGACCTTTGCAACATGCCCCCCAGATAATGGGCTTGCCCCATGGGCTATCCAGCATCTTTGAGAGATTCTATGGATCTTGATTAGATTGCCCCATGTAAATGGGATGATGACGAGTTATGCCATGTGTACACGTTAGCCATCCCAGTCATGCGTAAGAGATGTTTCTTCTATTGACAAGCTTTTAAAAGCTACTTCGTCAGTCAGTAGGACTTTTAGCCATTAGCCATGCCCCATGCAACTTCTCCCTGATGTTTAAACATCTGAATCTACATAGACAAGTGTACTTTGTAAAGAAATTCATAAAATGTGAATGCATATGTCTGTCTTGAAGGTTTAAAAACAATTTTTTTGAGCAAAACAAAGTTTTTTTTTTGTAAGAAAGTGATATCAACTCAAGACTTATAGTAGACCTTAAGGAGTCGGGATACCTTTGGTAACGATATGCTTTCGAACTAACCATGCTTCAGTTAGGACTTTTAAGGGTTGTAACGTGGCCTGGTTCACGGCTTAAAGAAACAAAAGATAGAGGCTCAAAGTTTATTTGTACCCATCCCCATCTTCGTGATGTTCTCCGGTCCTATACTCAGTTAGCTATGCATTTAGTCTCCAAAAGAATTTGGGAATTGTGACATTGACATTCATGATGGTTCAAAAACCAAAGGTTTATCTGCAAAGGCAGTCATTCTCCTTTTTGTAATTTTCCTTTGGTCTACGATACATAGTAACCTTTTTCGACTTTGTTATCCCTAACTTTTGCCTGAACTGTTTGTTTTAAAACTGCAGTCAGCGGGATGCCCCAATGTTGCCTAAGTCTCCTTAATAGGTTTTGACTCAGCAGGCTTTTGCATTGCTTTCTTTTCTTTTCTTTGCGGATATTGACTGCCAGGCTTAATCATGACGGAGAACCATCGATGGTTATATTCAAAAGAACAGTTCGGGATAATTAAGTTAACTGAGCAGCTACCCTTCCCCAGGTTATATATTAAGGGTTTTATTTTATATGAAGGAAAACTCCTACTTCTTTGGGCTCAAAGGGGTTGACGAGGGATTAACATCCTTATATCTCCATTACTTTAGGGATTGAACAAATGCTTGTACATCGTCAACACGGTATGTTCGAAAGCATATTGCATGAAATTGTGGTATCGTTTTCGTCATTCTCCCTCTAAAGGTGTACAACTTTTAATGAGAGTTGAATATCACAAATGAGAAAATCGAGTAAAAACACAGTTTTAAATATAGTGAGAACACTAGGAATGAATCAAGACAAACGTAAGCAATGCATTAATGATTTTTGAAAAGTACATAGCATATGTCATAAGACTAATGTTTAAACAAACGGAAACAAATTGCGAATGGAAACAAAACTAATGATCTAAGAAATCCTCCTTCTAGCCACCTATGGTGTTAGACTTGCTAGGATCTTCGAACTCAACGAGCCCTTCTTCAATCAAATCTTGGATCTTGTGCTTTAATGGACCCAATCCTCTGTATCATGACTAGGACTATCTGAATGATAAGCGCACCTAGCATGATGCTTGTACCCGGGAGCGGGGTTAGCCGGAGCTGAGTATGGAGGCAGCAGAGTTACCAAGTTCTGACTGAGCAGATGTTGCAGAGCTTGAGACAGCGGCATGTGCAATGGGGTGAATGATCGTTTTGGCTTGGAACTCCAGGGGCGCTGGCCACCCTGTTGTTTTTGCTGATCCTTCTGTTGTAGTGTTGGTGTCTGATTAACCAGAATCGCTCCAACAGTGTTGGGTTCCTTTTTTCCGTCATATGACTTCTTTGTGTGATAGGAACCTGAAGGTGCCCTTTGTATCTTCCCATTTTTGATCCCATCTTCAATTCTCTCACCAATGACTACCAAGTCCGAGAACCCTGAAGATATGCTTCCGACCATCTTGTCGTAGTATGGTCCTTGCAAGGTGCTCATAAATATGTCCACCAGTTCTTTTTCCATTAGGGGAGGTTGGACTCGAGAAGCCATTTCCCTCCACCTTTGGGCATACTCCTTGAATGATTCACCATTCTTCTGTGACATGTTTTGTAATTGCATCCGATTGGGTGCCATGTCCAAGTTGTATTTGTAATGCTTTAAGAAGGTGTTGGCCAGATCATTCCAGCTTCGGACAGAAGACTTCTCTAATTGCATGTACCAGTCAATAGACGCTCCGCTTAAGCTTTCTTGAAAGAAATGTATCATTAGCTTTGGATCATGGGCGTAGGCAGCCATTTTTCGCACATACATGCGCAAGTGATTCCTCGGACATGTGAGCCCTTTGTATTTCTCGAAGTCGGGAATCTTGAATTTGCGAGGGATAGTCAAGTCTGAGACCAAGCTCATTTCGAAGGTATCCACGTCGAAGACATCGTATCCTTCTACCACTTTTAGTCTCTCTTCTAGCGCCTTGATTTGCTCACTGTCCTTGGAGTCTTCCCCAGAGTTAGGAATAGACTGTTGTGTTTGAGGTGCTTGGTCTGTATTGTCCACCTCTTGCACTCCGTACTGTAGATCCAGGTACTCTTCATCCCTAGGGACATTGCTAGCAGGAATGCGAACTGTGCGGGTTGTCCCTTTCGTTTGTGGAGTGGGGACAAATCCTTCTTGGGAGGTCTCTCCTTTCTCTTGGAACTGGATAGCTCTCCTGACAGATCGGGCCTGAGATTTGTCCTTAGCTGGGCCAAAGCCTGAAACAAACCCTAGCAGCCGGTTTTCGTCATTAGGGATCTCATCCTGAACCAGGGTATCCCCAGACTGAACCTCTTTTGCTTTGTCTTGTTTGTCTAGGAGGGCCTTCATGAATTCTAGCATCTGAGCCATACCTCCTTTAACCTCTTCCACGCTAACCTTTAGTTGATCCACTTCCTCACGAAGGGCAGCTTGATTCTGTTCCAGTTGATCCATTGATTTCTTCTGCCGAAACCTTGTTTGATAATATGGGCGGGATGTTAGATTATCCTTCCCAGTGGTTCCTTGCTCTGGAGATAGAAGAGAAATCTTCTCTTAATGCCATGAAAATGATGTGCATGCCATGCATGATATGTATGATATCCCTTTTTCTTTCTTTTTTTTGAATAAAATATGATGCAAGAATGCCCCTGACGTATGATGAATGGAAAAATAAATAATAGAAAAATGGTCAACACACACACATATATATATATATATATATATATATATATATATACATATAGCACATAATCACATAAGTTCATAGGTTCGACGTAGCGGCTCTTGGGAGCCAACCTTTTTATAGGGGGGTTCTAGAAGGTCTCATGGGGTCGTTCGTAGCCTCCGAGACTTTTTCGTCTCTTCGGATTTTAGAGCAACTCATTTTATCCATGAGGTTCGAATTTTTGGGGTAGGTTCCCGGAGAGATCAGCTAAGTATCCAGTCCAGCCCTCCACAAAGTCAAGCTTCGTTTCGGACCTTTCCAAATACCTAACCCACTCCGAGTGGAGTTATCAGTGAGACTCGTAAGGCGATTCATGTCCCCTTTTGGTCTCAAAGTTAACCCCCACACTTAAGGTTTAACCGACATAAAAATAGCGCAAATATATAATAATAAAGGCAAATATTTTCAGGCAGATAAACAAACATAAAACAGATAAATAATTAAATGATTTAATGTTATTAAAAGATAAACCTCCCCCAAACCCTAAATGTGGCAAATTGGCCAACCCTAAAATGCGCCACAAACCCTAAACCTAAACCCTCTCAAGCCTTAGGAGCATAGTAATTCACTGTTAAGTTATCCCCAGCAGAGTCGCCAGCTGTAGCAACCTGCCTAAAAATTTAAACTTCGAGTCGCCACCTATTCTGAAGGGCGAATAGGAAACCCTACGCAGATACGAGATTCAGGGTAAGTTATTATAATCAGGTTGAGGGAAGGTGTCAGGCACCCTCAACCCTTTCCTAAAGGCTAATATTTCAAAGATCAGGGTTTCATGGCAGGGTTCATAAAGAAGGGTGGCAAACAGAATTATATCGATATGATTAGAAATTTAAAGAGGGGGACTCGCCTTGTTGCCAAGTGCCTACGTACCTCCTTAGGGAGGATCAGAGTCTACGTAGTTCGGGGAAGGGTTGTACGCCCTTAGAATTAGAATGTGTGTTTGAAGTTGTATTGAATGAGGATAAAAATCCGTATTTTGAAATTGCAGTTTGAAAGATGTTTGGAAAGTGTCTTGAAGTTTTGAATCATTGTGAATGAAATATGGAAGGAAAATTTTGGGGTATGACACAAAGGAGTATTGGGAAGAAGCACCGTGGATGCCAATGTAGCATAGTTTGCTCCATGTTGAAAATCAGATTCTATTGATTGTAGATATGGACTCAAAAGCGGAATTCCAATAGCTTGAGTTACAAAATCAAATAAACAAAAATGTTTGTCATCTCTATGAGAGAAAAACGAAACAAAGAAGAAGGAGAAGCTATAATATCTCTATGAATCACGGCTTCATGTCCATAATCATAAGGAATGATATAAACATGAACATGAACATTTTGATTAATATTACCTAAGAGAAGCTACAATGTGCTGCTCTGTCTTGTGGAAGACCACTATTTAGATATCCCAATTTGTTAGAAATTGAAATATAGAGAAGTAGAATTCATGAACGATTAAAAGTTGCAACCTTCGAGTTCATGTTTTGATAAAGCAATCGGCTGTTTGGTCCAGTTTCCCATGATCGACAAAAACACTTCCAAGATTGTTCAAGGCCTGATAGATTAAATGTAACAAAATAATACCAAAACTCTTAAGTTAATACAAAATCCGTATTGTTCATTAGTTTGAAAGAAGAATAACACAAATAAGCATAAAAAAAAATTTATAGTTAACCGCAGCAAGTATCATCATCACCGCAGCAAGTTCGTTCAACACAGCAACACAGAATCAATAGAACTCGATAACGCCTTCAGCTTCAACCGCACGGCCATCAACGTGTTAATCCATATCATCAACTTTCCAAATCTGTAGATCTGTATTAATTAACAGCATCTTCAAATAACAACAACAAATCGCACATCACCGACTCCGACGCAATCTCGAAATTTCAACATCTGCAGAAAAAAACTATTACACATACCTTTTTCAACAACTCACAACAACTTGCGAATTTAGAACCATCGCCATCATACTCGGCAGCAAATGGAATCAGCAACTTTGCAACAAACAACGAAACCGCGTCATTAATCCGGATCACAACCGCGTCGTCGATCCCTTTTAAAACATAACAGTAAATCAGCTGCAGAATTATATGAACAACACAACAAATTCACGAAGATAAGTGATTGGTTTTAAAAAAGAGAATCTAATAAAAAAGAAGATGCATAGTAATAAGAGAGGAAGTTAAAGATGGAAGAGAAACCGTGAGGGACGGTTCTTGAAGTTGGAAGAGAAATTGTCGTAAATAGAGACGTGCGTTGAATATTAATAGTTACAAAATTAAAATGCAGCAACCCACAATATGTGAAAATGACGTGAAAGAAGAAGAAGAATGGGTTGCACTAACCTTTTTGACAGTTTTGGAATTTGGAAGAGTGTGGGATTAAGATCACTTATGAGAATAGTGGAAATTGAAGAATAGAAGGATGTAACTGCATGAAAGAAGAAGTTAATTTTGACAATGCTGATGTGGATTTTTGTGGGAAAAGAGGCTGATGTGGCATATGTTAGAGATAAGGAAATGGTAGACTCTTCTTATATGATAGATTTATTTCAAAATCAAAAGTAATTATAGTCCCTATAGTTGTCTAGCTATTATTAATAGGTTGTCTTATTTTTCTTGGAAGTTGTCTCTTAGCTGTCTATCAATTCTCAGTCCCTGCAAAATTTAAAGTGGCCTGTCAATGTCATTCTGCAACAATCACTCTCACCAATCTCTCCACAAAAGAAATTAGAAGATCTTAAAAAGAGATGTAAAATATAAGTTACAATTGAATAATTTTGGTTACTCAAATTATTAAACATTGAATATTTATTATATGTATTACATATAACCAATCTGTTATATATATTATATATTTAATATAATCGGTTATACGTATTATATGTATTAAATTCATATTGGAAGATTACAAAACCAATATATTATATGTATTATATATTTAACATTGAATGAAAATTATTTATTAATTTTCTTCTTAAAATATAACTTACTCAAATTATTTAAAATGATTTTAGATTAAATTCTTTAATTGTTAATTATGTATTATATATTTAATACTGTTATTAAATGATTCATATATTAAAATCAAATGTGGTATTCTCACTTTTTTAAATTCATGTTTCTTAAATTTTAATTTTTTTTATCAAAATATGTTTTGTTTTATATATTTTATTATGTGTTTAATTTTCATGATGATAATGTGAATATTAACGGGAACTTGAAGTTACTGATTAAAATACTAAATATTAACGGGAACATGAAGTTACTTATTATAATATTAAATATTAACGGGAACATGAAGTTACTGATTACAATATTGAATATTAACGGGAACCTGAAGTTACTGATTAAAATATTTTTTTATTAACGGGGACATGAAGTTATTGATCACAATATTGAATATTAACGGGAACATGAAGTTACTGATTAAAATATTGAATATTAACGGGAACATGAAGTTACTGATCACAATATTGAATATTAACGGGAACCTGAAGTTAGTAATTAAAATATTTTTTATAACAAGAACATGAAGTTACTTATCACAATATTGAATATTAACAGGAACATGAAGTTACTTATTATAATATTGAACATTAACGGGAACATGAAGTTACTGATCAAATATTAAATATTAACGGGAACCTGAAGTTACTGATTAAAATATTTTTATTAACGGACACATGAAGTTACTGATCACAATATTGAATATTAACAAAAACCTGAAGTTACTGATTAAAATATTGAATTTTAACTAGAACATGAAGTTACTGATCACAATATTGAATATTAACGGGAACCTAAAGTTACTGATTAAAATATTAAATATTAAGGGAACATGAAGTTACTAATCAAAATAGTGAATACTAATGGGAACATGAAGTTACTGATCTCAATATTGAATATTAACGGGAACCTGAAGTTACTGATTAAAATATTGAATATAAACGGGAACATGAAATTACTTATCACGATATTGAATATTAACGGGAACATGAAGTTGCTGATCACAATATTGAATATTAATGGGAACTTGAAGTTACTGACTAAAATATTTAATATTAATATGAACATGAAGTTACTGATCAAAATATTGAATATTAACGGGAACATGTTATTGATCAAAATATTTTAAAATTAACGGGAACGAAGTTACTGAGCAAAATATTAAATATTAACAGGAACACGAAGTTATTGATCAAAATATTGATTTTTAACGGGAACGTGAAGTTACAAAAGGCTGTTTAGACATAATTTAATTTTCGCGATTTCAATTTTGTTCCTTATTTTTTTTTGACACAATTTAATGTTAATTGTTCTTATTTTTTCCACAAAATGTTAATTACTTTTAATATAATTTTTTTCTATTAAAAAATATACATCTGAAACAAATGTGCGTCCCGTACTAGAACCCGTGCGAACGCACGGGTTAGTTACTAGTAATACTATAACAAAAGGTCCAACCAATAAAAACAATATAACAATAAATCAGCATTAGAGAAATCATAGATATCTTTAAGATATATGCTCTTATAAGGCATCATTTAGTTTTTTATAGGCAAATGAAAATGTATTAAAAAGAGCACAAGGTACTCAACCCTTAATACAAAAGCAATAAAACACATATCAACCTTAGAAAGAAAAAAAAAAGACACATACAAGAATCAAGAGATTCAATCCCTTTATTTAGAAATACAAATCAAGGGATTAGAAAACCAATTAGAACACCAATCCTCCTAACAACAGATAATCAACCTTTTATGTCTTGTCACAAACCAAACCCGAGTCCAAGTCTTTGCTGATTTTACTATATCCACATCACCATTTTGGTCACAATTGAAGAGAATCTCATTCCCACATGATCAAATAGACTAACTCACTGATAACCAGAACAAGAGTTGTAAATTCTTCTTGATCCTTCCCTTCAAAAGGTTCCTAAGCCCCCTCAAATGCTGCAGCACTGAATCACAACCATGGCTCCTGTGAAAAGCAATCCAATTCAAACTCGCATGTCATGTTTGTTTTTCTACAGGACAAGAGACTAACAAGTGCAAGTACGTTTCTTTAGGATCAAGACACAACAGACAAACTAAGTTACGGCTACCACTTAGGACCCCTCTCTTAGCTAATTCACTTTTAGTTGTAAGCCTAATTTGAAAAAGTCTCCAAGCAAATACATGAACTTTACTTGGGATTTTTATTTTCCATAAGACATTCTTCATCTTTTTCTTAATGGTGATCCTCATGCTACTCTACCTCATAATCATGAGTGTGCTCATGGTGAGACTCATATTAATACTTTGACTCATGCGTCCCAACCTTCTTCTGTTGAATATTTTGCTCGGGTTAATCCATCTCTTGTTGCAAAGGGTGTTTCTCTAGCTAAAATATCTCTCATTCGTATAGAAGCATCATAATGTCGTATCTAGTTAGGCGTGGCAAAAAAGAGTGAACCCTATTGGTCTCGATCGCCCTACCCCAAATCTATCAAAAAAATTAATTTAACTGGGTGCAGGTGCGAGAAAAATCCATTTTTTTAGTTACAGGGACAAGGGATGCTAATACTAGTCCCACACCCATGGCTCGCCCCGATTTATTAAAATTTTTTTATTATCTATAATTTTAATAATGTATTACTTATTTATATTTTTTAGTCTTAAGATAACAAATTTATTAGAATTAATATTCATTTAAAAAAATATAGTTTAAAAATATTTAATAATTATCTATATAATAAGATTCACGTGAAGAGATATTCAAATGGCAGAATGTGTGTTATTCAAATAATATGAAAAGGTATTATTCAAAGAAAAATAGAATATGCACTGACGATGTATAATATATTTACACTATCAACCAATGAGGAATGTGTATCCAGCCAAATCACGCTTTATTTTTAAAATACTAATCCAACATGCCGAATATAATAATTTTGATTGGTTGTATGTATAATATTGTTTAAACTATGTGTTATCTTTAAACTCTTATCCAAATAATATAAAATTGTGTTATTTAAATAACATAAAAAGATGTTATTCAAATAAAATGAAAATGTGTTATTGTAAAGGGCTATGAATAACATATATAAATAATGGTGACTTGATAGGAGTTATAACCCATGATTGCACAAATGGTTCTATTCCTTCCATAATAGTTTCTCAATCTAATAGTCGTCAAAAAAGGTTTAGATGTAGTACGAATAAAAAAAAGGGATAGATTGAGTCTCGTAGGACTATAATCATCTGTAATCATCATCAGTGAACAAGGTACACATTTTAATGTTAATATGTTTGTGAGAATCATATATTCTAATATCTATAGAAATTGATGATAGTTTCTTAATGAATTGCGTAGAATGAATAAAATGTAACTTACATATAGATTAACAAAATGATCAAATATTATGATTATCATTAAAATGATCAAATATTTAATTTTATTATTAAATTTTATTGCTATGAAGAAAAAATATGTATTTTTAAGAAAATTACAATTTTTGCGTATAAGAAGGGGGTGGGGCGAGGAAACCCATTACCGTTGAGGGCGGGTGAATGATAAATTATTACCTCCAACTGAGTTTGAAGGAAAAAATAAATCTGATATTGAATGGTAGGGATGGGGCTGGCAATGCTTAAACCCGCTCCCGCCAATCCCGTAGACATGTCTAACTCTAATACATAATCTAGATTACATCTAAAATATCTTATTGTTTTTTAATAAAAAAAATATCTGATACATCTTGTTGTCCTTTAAATTAAGGGTTTGATAAATTTTTAATCTATCTAAATATTTCAAACTTCGTTTTTAGTCCCTTAAAAAATTTGCTTCAAAGAATGGTCCAGGAGAATCTAAGTAGCTAAAGAGTTTAAACATGACCAGGAGAATCCAGGTAGCTATCATAGTGGAGGTATTAGAACTTTCGAGGGATCAACTATGACTTTAATATGGTTTGTCAATGTTCATTCCAGGGGAAAATGTTCTGATCCTGTCGATCATGTCCTTCCATCTCTACCTACATTTCCATAAAATCACTATGTTGATAATTAAAAAAAAAGTGGAGGTATTAGAACTTTCGAGGGCATATCACACTGTTTTCGACTACGGAAATCTCCTAGTTGGTTTTGCTAAAGCTACCTAGTTATGAAGTTGTGGATGAATGAATGATCATGTTAAGGAATATTTCATAATTTTGTTTCTGCATTGTAAATCAGTTGTACTACTTTGGAGCTAAGCTCAGGTTCACTTCACGATTCAAATATGTATGTATGTATTATCTGTATCTATGCATCTGGTATGTTAAGACGTGAAAAGATACACTTGAAAGTTTATGTGCTCTTACATGAAGAACCATTTTCACTTCTGTGTTGCGACAAATAGTGATTTTAAATGAATTATTTTGTAAAGTTGATTTGACTTAAAACTGAATTAAATGTAAAAATTAAAAAAATTAAAAAGGGGTTATACTTAAAAGTTTATCAGACAACAAGCCACAAGGGATAAATAAAAAATAGACTTAATACCATTTTGATCCCCTAGTTATTCATTTTTTTGGGTTTTGGTACTCCTATTTTAAAATCTGGAATTTTAGTCCCTTTGTTTTAGTTTTTGGAGGATTTTGGTCCCCCTACATATCCGAAGACAATTTTTAATGAAATGAAACTCAGATTAATGACATGTTCAACATAAATCTTAAATAAAAATAACTTTTTTGAATAGATTATTGCTGAACTAGCACTGACACGTCATCATTAAGAGCGTCATTTCATTTAAAATTGCCTTCGAATTTGCAGGGGCATTAAAATTCCAGATTTTAAAATAGAGGGACCAAAACCCAAAAAAAATGAATAATAGAGGGACCAAAATTGCAATTAAGCCTAAAAAATAAAGCATATGAATGGAATTTGAAAAAACTTGGATTCTAGGTTTTAATTCATTGGTTTTGGCAGAGATAAAATGAATTTGCTATAAATTTGCTATGATTTTAACTTCCAATTAGCTACGAAATTTTATGGGTTCAAGTATCATGTTGACTTTAGCCACGTGGCATGACACGTCAGCATATGGCAACGCTGGCATTGCCGCATGGCGTGACACGTCAACTTCTGTTAACGGACGTTGACTGGAGGACGAAAAGTGTGGACAAAAAACTTTAGGAGGACCATTCTTTGAAGGAAATTTTTTGAGGGACTAAAAATGAAGTTTGAGATATTTAGAGGGACCGGAAACTTATTTAACCTTTAAATTAAATAAAATAATTTTAACTACTTAGCAATTTAAGTTTTTTAATTAAAAAATTTTTAAAATAGGTCTGATACATCATACCGTCCTTTTAGTCAGAAAATAATTTCTTTGTTAATCTTTTAAACACATTCTTTAAAACAACAAAAAAATTGATGTATTTGATCTTATTATTGTGACGTCAATGAAGTTTTAGTCCATCATACATGTACAAATGAGAAATTCTTTGATATATATATATATATATATATATATATATATATATATATATATATATATATATATATATATATATATATATATATATATATATATATATATATATATATATATATATATATATATATATACATACATACGTCCTAAAACTTTGTTTTCATTTATCAAAAATACACGATCCTTCACAAATTTGAAAATAAATTAATGTTTTGATTTTAAAAGTAAAAGTGTTAAAGTCCCAAGTCGATTAGAATTAGAGTAAATGTTGGGTTTATAAGATAAGTGATCCATACTCCCATTGTCTTAAGATTTTTGGTGGATATATGGCATGGAGGTCTCTTGGATCCTCAACATTTGATCGATTGACACTTGTGGCACTTCCCGGACTTCTCCGATAATGATATCAAAGCCAATGGTTCAATTAAGGAACTACTTCCTTGTATCAAAAGTCTTCTTAACAAGGTGGTGGTCATGCGACGTGTCCCATTAAAGTTCCCTAACAACAGTACATGTGTATGTGGACGAAAGAGCTTATGCTTGAGGGGAAGCATAATTGATAGACTCACACCTAAGGGGAAATTGTTGTGCACAAGTGTGAGTTAAAAGTCGCACATTGCTTAGAAAATTGCAGGTTGAGGACATAATAAATGAGAGGACACATACATCCTTTGCCTTAAGGTTTTTGGTGAATATGTGGTTCTTTTTTTCTCTCCTTCTCTTAACCCTAACTTGACCCTCTCCACTTAAATAAGTTAGACAAATGGGCTAATCATATTTGGGTCTATCTCCACATAGGAAAGGAGCTCAAACCCAATAAATCTCCCCCTCACAACTATGTGGAGGAAATTGTGAACCGACGATATCACAACAAGCTTCAAACTTCCCTCTTGGTAATGCTTTAATCATTATATCATAAATATTATCATATGTATGAAATTTATCTAACTCCAACAACTTAGCATCATGTATCCAATGATATCTCACATATGCAATTCACGGCATCGTCTGGTATCGTCTTTTAGTTTTGTTGTTTTTGTCAATTTGAGTATATGTGTTATTTGATTATTTACGTGTTTATAATTTTTTTCATTATTTGATTACTCATGTGATTGTAATTTGTTCGATTTTGAATTGTATCCTTTTTTTTTTTTGCTATGTAGTATTGTACCTATAGTCCCCTCATTTATTCAACAAATTAGAATGTTGGTCCCTGATATTATGTATCCTTTTCTAGCTTAGCTAGTTGGATTTTTTCATTTCAGCATATGTTGCTTGAATAACAAGTTAGAGCACTTGAATCAAGGTGTTAAGTTGTTTGGTTTGAATCATGTACATTGTGTGACTTAAATCATGCAATTAATGAAAATTGGATTTCGCTTGTGTGTGATTTGATTCGAATCATAAGATTAACTTGACTCGAACCACTGCTTTCCATGAAAGTTATAATTAGGCTCTGGCCAATTTGATTCGAGTCACAAACTAAACTTGACTCGAATCACAATACATCATGACTCGAATCATGGTTTGCACTTGACTCAAGTCATGGATTTGAATAATGATTTGAATCATAAATTCAAACATCCAAATGTCCACCTTAGATTTAAGTAGTTCTTTATTTTTTCCAAGAAAAAAGATAATATTTCATTATGAACATTTTCATAATGGTAGAAAGACAAAACTTTAGACAAAAATGTCAATTTGTCTTTTCTTCTCTTGTGTGTCTATTTCGGCCACCCTTGTATCTTTCTCTTGTTTGAAGATCAACCTCTCGAATGTAATTCATGTCAAATTACATCTCTTTTTGTAACAATTTTTTTAGTGTAATTTGTTGTTGAGAGAAACCATAGAAAGTGAGTTGATCAATCTTGTAATAATTCAATTTTGATAAAGATCATGATAACCATCAAGAACCAAGACCCATTTTAAATAGAAACTTGGGAGAACATTTTTGTGTGTTCTTCATTCACCAACATATAATTCCTTGTTAATATCTTGTGAATTTGTGTGTGTGATTCTTTTGGCGTTGTTCATCATCTTCAACCCTAGTCCTTATTCAATTTTGTGGACCTTCATCTCTAAATATTGAGTGTTTGAGGGAGACAAGTGGTACATTAGGATGTCCAATGTTTTTGTGTGAAGTTTGTTGTTTGTAATAGGTACAAGAATCCTTTCCTGAATGCAATTTGGATGTTGTGCTATCTATCGAGAGAAGAGTTTAATTATACCTCATGGAAGACTTTGTTGAAGTCTAGTAAAGATTGTTCGTAAGACAGAGTTGGGAGTTGTCTAATTGAACGCGGTGGATCTCAACATATGAACACCTGGAGCAGGTTATTGGATCAAGACCATTGAGGATCTTGTTTTCTTAGTAGTTTGAGTATCTACATCAATAAGGGAATTATCGGGTGCTATTTTGTTGTAATCCAAATGCTTGTATCAAACTTATGAAATAGTGGAAGATTGTGATTGTTTTCCGATGGTTTTAACACCATTAAAGAGCGGAGTAGGCAAAGAAAGGAGAAACGTCAAACCACTGTATATCTTTGTGTACCTTTTATTTATTCCCTTATCTCCTTTAATTTTATGCATTCATTATTATAGCTATTGAACCATTGCATCATTTGTATGTCATTTAGGTTAGATATTTCTTCCCGTATCTCCTTTAATTTTCTGGGATGCATCAAACCTTTTGGATCATCATAAATTCAATTATGCTTTGAATGAAGTTCTATGTAAAGGTTTTTAAAACTCTTTGTTCAAATCAGCTTTGGTTATCTTGTAATTAATTTGCATTAAAAAGATGATAATTCCTTAAAATTTCCTTACGGAAATGCACTATGATTCAAAGCGAATTAAAGGAGCTATCATCTTTTTAATGCTTTTAATCATAGTTCATTTTAAAATTTTGAATGTATGATTTAAATCACACTTATAACATGATTCAAATCATGAAACCGAAAGTCACGTGTTAACTTGTTTCAGCGCCCATTTTATTTTTCCAATCATTTCATCATAACTCTTTTCAAATTTATTTCAAAACATTCACACTCTCATTTAAAACCCATTTTTGAAATATTTCTCTCATATAAAATCTCTCATTCATTCTCATAACATCACTCATTCACATTATATTTTATCTACCAATCTTTTCAACCTCCATCAAAATTAGTTCAAGCAACCCTCAAATGAAACTTTATGAGAAACAAAAAGGGAAAAGGTCGTAATCATCAAGTCCAATCCCTCCATTTTCTAAAAGGGCAAGAATAAAATTTCAATCTAGCAAGGACTTATGTAATGCAAGGGTATTCAGAAAATCAAATGCTTAAGAACTCTAAAGCACTCAATCAGGACTCATCTCTTATCTGTAAGAAGGTTCGTCGCTCGATTCCTTATGACAAACTTCAGAGGTATGTCAATGAATTTATTAACAAGCCTTTTGAGTCAGAGTATTATTATAAGTTTAAGAGTGCGCCTAAGGGGGGGTGAATTAGGCCTTTGAAAATTTATCCGGTTTTAGTGAAGGTGGTAATATTGTTCTGGTTTATGATGAGATTATGAAAGCAATAAAGTGCAGAAAAATAAACGACACAAGGATATATCCTGGTTCCCCTCACAACCCGAGAGTACTCCAGTCCCCTTTCAACACGAAAGAGATTTCACTATTGTTAGATATTTGTACAAGCCGAAACCCAAGACTTTTCCTACAATCTTCTAACAAAACCACCAAGAACAATCCTCTTGGAATAATCAAGTTGAAATGAAAACAATTTTCTCACTTTCAACTTCTTGCTTCCAACAATCCTGGACAACAAGGAATACAAAACCAAGTAATCTTAATTCCAACAATTATTAAAAATAAGATATGAATACAACAAGATTTTTGAGAATATGAAATTTGTAGAATAATTATCACTTTGAGTGATGTATCAATATAATTGATCTTCTCTTCCAAACAAACAATTTATAAGGATAGAATATAGTGCTCAAGTGTTTAAAAATATTATATGAATTTTTCTAGACTAATATGGAAATGCATGTAGAAAAATTATTTGTGAAAGTTCAAGAACACAAACACTTGTTTTGAAATTTAAATGATAACAATGATGTTAAATTGCTATTGAAGAGGTGATTTGTAATTTGAAACTGCATATATTTATATGACCATAACACCTCTATAAAATATTGTAAAGTCATGGAAAAATATCATGAAAAAATGTCAATTTAAAATGAAAAGGTGTTAGAAAGTTGCTGGTTTTTTTTTAAAAAAAACGTACAGGACTTTTTAAGTCGGTTCAAACGGATACCTGACTTAACAAGTTCGCAACAATTTTGATTTCAAATAATTATTCAAATTTCAAACAGCATCAGGTTTTGTTAAGTCAGTTAATCAGACCTGACTTAACAATTGCTGACAGCATTTTAAAAAATATATATATATATATATTTTATTTTATTATGCATTTGAATCAAGGATTTTTATGCATGTTAATTTGTCTAATTATTTGAACCAACCTAATGCAACATCTATTGACTTATCCAAGTAAATAGATTATACTTGAAAGTGATTTAACATGGTTCAAACATGAAAAATAATATATTTGAAAGTGATTTAAAATGGTTCAAACATGAGAATATTGAGAACTAATTTATCAATATGAATTGCATGCTTATACCTCAATAAATCAAGATCAATGCTAGTCTTCAAAATATAATTCTTGCATTCTTTGATGCTAGCTTCTACACATGATGAATCTTGAGTACTTGATTTGATTAAATGCACTTGAGGCTTTTTCCATACTTTTGCCATGATCATTTGATTATTACTTTGTCTTCATCAAAACAAAATAGATGGAGAGTCTTGACTTCACAATTATGTGAATAAGTTGGATGAAACTAAGAAAGGTGTTAAGTTTTTGGAACCACTAGAGGAACACGAGTTGTTGAAATTTGTTAATTTGAACAAGAAATTTAACCTTGACCTTGTTAAGGCATTTTATTGCAAACTTAAAGTAACTAGTGTTGGTTTGGAATGTTTGTTTCATAAGACCCATTTTATCCAGAAACTTGAGATAACCTTTGCGCGTGTTATTTATTCACCAACATCTAATTACTTATTGATATCTTGTGATTTTGTGTGTGTGTGTGTGATTCTTTTGGCACTGTTCATCATCTTCAAACTTTGTATCTAACACTGAGGAAGAAGGAAGTCAAGATAATAAATAAGAGAACTTGTCAGATTTTATAGATCTTCTTGGGAATAAGTTCAACAATTCCTTGAAGTATCTGGACAGAAAGTGGAGGGAAAATGTTCAACACAAGAGGTCCAACTTCAGTCCATAGAAAAAAGGCTGGAGTAAAGACAAATAATATGATGGTAAGGGTACTCAGTGCTTTGAATGTGAATACTATGGACATATTAAAGCAGAATTTCCTACCTTTCTTAAGGGACAGAAAAATAGACTACCCATCACTTGGTCTGATTCTGAGGAAGAAACTGCTAATAATGTTATGGCTTATTCTGGTAGACTTGAGTATGAAGGTGAGTCTAATAATGAAGATCGAACTAAAGTAGAGCTTGATGCATTCAGGCTAGTGCTCACCAAGAGGGAAAAAGTGCACTTAACTATAGATAGTCAAAAGAAAACAATAGGTGTACTTCAGAAGGAAACAGAAGAACTTTCCTTAACCATCACAGGAATAGAAAAAGAAGTTTCTTAACAAAGCTCCAAACTGGAAAACTTGATACATACTGAAAGTAATTTGAAAAATAGTTCAAATTTTCTTAATGGAATTATGGATTATGGAGAGGTGGCCAAAGATGTGAAGAGAAGCACGACAAAGATGAAGATTCCCCTAGAAAAGGTTGTTCTACGTGAAAAGAAGATTGAGGCTCTAAGGTTGGACCACATGTCACATCATCGTGCTTAACATGTGTCACCTCATCACAATTGTAACAAGAAACTGACTTTGTGTCATACCCCAAAATTTGCCCATCATATTTTGACTCACATGACTTTCTAATGCATAAGGTTTTAATTGACAAAATTCAAAGTTTTAAGTAACGGGCTTCTAAGTTTGGACTTCCCACGTGGTAGTGAGCCCATTAAAGGCCCAAAGTTTATTTGATAATTATTTTGTGATTTTATTACATTTATTTTGGATTTATTTATTTAAAATTCAATATAAATCAAATAAAATTAAAGAATTAATCAAATTAAATTACACAAAATATTCCATTCATGCAATCATGTCCAGATACATCCAACATGGAGTCTTTACACGTGAGAAAAAGTTGGGAAAATATATTTGATCAAAAAAAGGAAATATTTCATGCAAAAAATCAAATAAAATATTTTCCAATCAATTTGCTTGCTCTCTCTCCAATTTCTTTGACCTAATTCGTGCCATATATAAGCACAAGAGTGCAGCCTCACTAAAGAGGACTTTGGCCTCCAAACAAGCCTCTCAAACACGTGAAAAAGTTCTAAGATTCCAAAAATTAGGGCAAAAGAAAACAAACTCCATAGCCGTTTTCAAGCTTTTCGAAGCATCTATCCACCTCTCTGAAGATCTCATGAGCTGATCCCACCCTTTACTCAAGCTTGAAAGTGACCGGAACCCCCTCACTCATTCTCACGGAAAGTAAGTTTTTGTCAAAATCTTAAACTCACAATACATGCGTTTCTAATTAATTTCATGCGTATATATGTATTTGTGATGATGTGAGGAACATTTTTTACGCGTCGTTTGTAAGGTTTGACACGGGAATGGTGATTCACCGTTGTTAGGGCATCAAGGTCCTTCCCGTTCGTTTTCATAGCAACGAGTATTATTTTTGAAAACTAATCATTCCATTGAAATCGTGGCATGATTTATAGTGGATCTGGGTTCGTTTCCTGTTCGTTGTAGCTTTGTTTTGCAGGTTCGAAAAATCAGTCACCGGAGAAGATGAAGGTCTCGCCGGATTCTGCATTTCAGGGTTTTGGAACGTGATATCAGTACCTGAGCGTGTTTTATTGTCAGGAATTGCAGCCAGTCCAGCTGGTGAACGCGCGCGTTTTGCAATGAGTGCAGGGGGGTGCGTTCGAGCCCTCCCCACGACACTCCATATTATTTTTTCATTTAATTGCTTTGTTTGCATACAGATCCAGCGTTTCAGGTCAGTGCATGTCCACCATATGCCATCGCCTCTCCACCGTCAGATCATCAAGCACCCAGATCCAAGGCTCCAGGATGCATAACCATGGTGCACCATCAAAAGGGAACCACACTAGATCCCAGCTAAGTTCCTTTTAAAAATTTTAGTTTTTTTTTTTATCATATAATTCTTATTTTCTTTTGTTTTATTCCAATTTTATTTCTTTGCCTTTTCTCATTAATTATTTTCCCTAAAATTTATACTTACTACTAATAATATATTTTGCCAATAATTTAATCGAAAACCTGATTTTGCTTATAATGTTAAAAATAATTTGTTTTAAATTGGTTTTTAAGCTAATAACTATTTTAGAATAACAATTTAATTTTAGGCTAATTTAAATTATTTTTATGCCTTCAACCCTGATGTTAGCATGATAACTAATCACTGTTTTGGGGTTTGCCTTTTACCTTGTTATCTCTTGCCTAAATTATTACCGTTTTAATTTTTAATCTTTTTAATCTGCCACATTATAATTGTTGGGAATTTTAATGCACTCACAATTTCTTTTCTTTGTGCCCAATTTTCAGGTTTAATCAAAATCCTCCGACAACGCGCCTTACCCACTAAAAAGCTAAGTTTTTAACTCTTTCTTGGCTTAGATACCATTTTAATTTTAATTTTTTTGCTTTTATTTAACTTCTGCTTTAAATATCTTGCTTTATTTTTTCCTTTTTATGTTCGCGCCCAATTCTTTCCCTTTCTCTTCTTCATTTTTTCAGGGATAGCCAAGATTCTCCGACTACGCACCATCAGAGCTAAGTTTCCAATCCTTCCTTATTTTATTTTATTTTATTCAAATATTATTTTATTTTTTTGCCTTTTGCCCAAAATAGGGTTTGCCTCGAATAGTCAATGCACTCACCCTTATTTATTTTTTTTTTAATTTTCGGGATTCGAGGAAGATCAAAGCGTCCAAGGATGTTTAAAATTAATTATTGACCCTTCTTATTTTTCGCCTTTTAGTTTCCCACATCCCCGCAGGTGTTTATTGTAATAGCGTAGGAATTTATTTTCTGCCTTTAAAATTATTTATTAACTGTTGTGGTTAGTAACCCTAGGGAGTGCAAGATAATTAAAATAAATTAGCTCACTAATTATAAGATAAATATCTGAATTAACCACCTGATTGTGCCACACACACACCTTTAGGGTAATCCCTCTGGTTGCCTTGTTGCCTTGTTGCCTTATTAGTTGCTGCCTTGTTGCCTTATTGATAATGCCTTAAAATAGTCAAGTCCCTCGATTCCGAGGATACCTAAAGCAATGTTGCCTGTCGCCTTCAAAGTTATTGAAACTCCCTCGATGTTGCCTTATAAAATGATTGTCCCAAATTGCTAAGGTATCCTCGCATGATGCCTAAACAGATAAAATGACTATTATATCCTTCCCTTAGACTACCTGTCTCTTTATGGCATGGGACAGTCTTATGGCGAACGATTACTCTTGATGACCCTTCAAATCCAATTGAAAGACTTCCTGCCCTCTCATGGTATGGATAGATCCTTTCGCCCTGAAAAGCTAAAAGAACAAATTTCTGAACTTAGGGTAGTTGCTACTAATTGCTTGCTCTAATTCAAATTACTTTTACACCTCTTTTCCAAATCAAATTCAAAAAGACTACGCTTATTTACAAGCTAAAGTTCTTCTTCAAAATCTTTTCCAAACGCACTTCAAACATTTCGAACAATTCAAAAGTGAGCCAAGCAATTAAGAGCCCATGGATAACCATGGATGCAAAGGGTGCCTTACACCTTCCCTTTGTATAACTTACCCCCCGAACTCAAAATCTTTTCAAAAGGTCTTTTCCTGTTCTTTTAGCCTTTCCCAATTGGATAAAACAAAAGTCGGTGGCGACTCATGCTATCCGCAACATTTCTAAAAGTCAGTTCACCGTATTACAGAACTGGCGACTCTGCTGGGGATAAATTTCGATAAAAGAGGGGTTACCTTAAAAGTTTAGGATTCACTTTAAATGTTTTCTATTGTTTGTTTTGCTTGTTTTAATTTCCAAGGCTGTTTTGGGAATTCTGCTGTGTGAAAGGTCCTACACCCGGATCTAGTGTACCTTAAGTATGTGGCATGAGACCAGGAAAGCTGTACGACATGTATCGTTATGGTTGAACTGGTGGCCACCGTTAGTGCGACGCTTTGGTTTGTCCTGATGGCCCTTGAATCTGATCGAGGAGACATTTGGCTACCGCGTGGTGTCATGAGCACTAATTCGCCTTTAGAACCTTAGTTGAACTTGACTTTGGCTTATAAGAAGTAGCGAGATGGCTGGCTTCAGATTCCTGACTGGAGCCGGTTGATACTCGATGCTACACTCATTGAGATTGGACTTAAGGGATGCTTTTGGCTGGCCGATTGAGTGCTATGTTGAGACAATGCCCACGAGAAAGATCAGGGATATGAGCACCATAGGACCTGGTTACTTTTTAGGACAGGATGAACCAACTAAACGAAAGGAAGAAGGGTACATACCTTTAGACCACGTGCAAGCCTAACCATAAGGCAGAATTGTGTGACTTGTGTGACTTGTTTGTGTTTGCTACTAACCTTCGTTTCCTCGCAGGTTTTGTTGAAAGGACTTGTTTGTCCTTACTATCTCACACTATGCCTAATGAACTGCATTCGCATGACATCATGACATCATAAGCATAACATGATTTAACTAACCCTTTCAAGGATCTTAGGGATTTAGGGTGCACAATTTCAGGGACTCCTATCAAGGACTGATTTCCTAATCAAGGGGCAAGAGGATTTATTTTCCTCTGGTCACACACCTTCCAATTCAAAGACTCAGTACCTAGCAAGGGGCAAGAGGATTTACTTTCCTCTGGCCATGTATCTTCAAATTTAGAAGTATCCCGAATCAGAGGCGATGACCCACTCGATATGGTGAGCTGGATTCTCAAAGAAGGATGTTCAAAGACAAGAGTCAGAATTCTTCAAACAAATATGCGACCAAATCACATTCCAATGTTGCTAACTAAATTCCTTAAAGATCCTTGAAAACATTTCATTTGCATTGCATATTTCTAACCTTGTTTTCAGGTTCCGCCTCGACAATCATTCCTCTCAGATATAATCGAGCTGGAGATTCATTCTGACAAGCCCTTTTTACATTCCAAAACTTCGTCAAAATAACTCATCGACTCTAACAAGCAAGCATTCTCTATCAGATATGGTCTAATATATGATCCGTTCCGGTATCTTCAGTCAGATATGGTCTAATGTATGACTCGTTCTGACATTCCAACAGATATGGTCTAATGTATGACTCGTTCTGCCATTCCTCAACAGATATAGTCCAATGTAGGACTCGTTCTGACATTCTAACAGATATGGTCTAATGAATGACTCGTTCTGACATCCTTCATCAGATATGGTCTAATGCATGGCTCGTTCTGATTGTTCTATTTCAGATATGGTTTAATGAATAACTCGTTCTGATTTCCCACTTCCAGATATGGTCTAATGTATGACCCGTTCTGGCATTCCTCTTCAGATATGGTTTAATGAATAACTCGTTCTGATGTCCTATGTCAGATACATTCCGGAAGCTCGAATCCCGGATACTCTGAATCTCTACACCAGTTCCACAACAACGAAGAAAGCCAGACGTACCCAAGCATCAATTCACCGAGATCAATATGTCATTGGTTCAAGCATTACAACATCTATTGAAGATCGAATTGATTACTCTGAGGGACCCTCCTAAAAATGCTAACACCTCCACTCCTGACTATAAACTCAACGCGAGGTGCGCGTACCATTCCAACAGTCCTGGACATTACAAAAACAATTGCTGGACATTGAAGAATAAGATTCAAGATCTGATCAATGATGGAGAAATCTAATTCACCCCTCTTGAGACTCCTGTGGTGATCACCGCTCTTATGCCTAGTCATGACAAGACTGATTAATGTCTAAGTGGATGAACTTTTAATCATTAGATTTACTTTCATGCGCAAATTTTATTCTGTTTGTTTAAACATTCAAATCATGATAGACATTATCTGTTTTAATAATCATCATCAGTGCATTGCATATGTTTGTCTTGAATAAATTATTTCGTTATCACTCATTTTTAATTATGTCTTTATTCCGCATATGTTTTTGTGATATTCAACTCCTGCTAAGCTATAAGCCTTCTGAGGGAGGATGACGAAAGCGATACCGCAACCTCACACAGTATGCTTTTGAGCGGACTGTGCTGACGATGTACAGGCATTGTTTCAATTCTTAAACAGTGGAGATATAAGGATGATAATCCCTCGTCAACCCCTTTGAGCCTAAGAAGTAGAAGTTTCTTTCTGGTACTAATTAAAAACCTTGATCATAACCTGGGGCAAGGTAGTTCTCAGTTAATTTGGCTGTGCATTCTATTTTAAGAGAATCATTTAGTACACCTTTCAACAAAGTTTCAATCACAAGCATTCATCCGCACACATCAAAGAAGTGTTAATCAAAAGCCAACGATGGTTCATCAAACATTAAGCAAGGCAGTCAATATCTTTCAAAAAAAAAAAGAAGAGAAAAATGAAAAAACATATATACAAAGAAAAGCCTGCTAAGTCAAAAATCAAAAAGAAGACTTAGGCAAAAATCAAGGCATCCCGCTGACTGTAAGCTCAAAATAGACAGTTCAGGCAAAAGTTAGGGATATCAAAAAGATGAAAAAAAAGGAAGTCAATAAATTCCTGAACAACACAATATTGTGACTACCAAAAAGAAGAAGTGACTGCCATCTCAAAGGTTTTCTTTGCTTGTAAACCATCATCAAGATCAAAGGTGCAAATCCGAAAGTCTCTTGGAACCTGAATGCATAAGTTAAATTAACTGAGCTTAGGACTGAAGAATATCACGATGAAGGGGATGGGTATAAATAAATTTTGAGCCATTATCCTTTGTTTCTTAAACCGTGAACCAGGCCACGTTACAACCCTTAAAAGTCCTAACTGAAGCATGGTTAGTTCGAAAGCATACTGTCACAACAAAGGTATCCCGACTCCTTAAGGTTTACTACAAATGCTGAGTTGATATTTTGTTTTTTAAAACATCACGATTCTACAAATGTCACGCTTTTACATCTCCTGCTTAAATGTTTTTCTCAAGACAAACGTATGCATTGCATCTCAGGAATTCATTATTAAACATATTCTGCTACATAATTTCAAATGTTAGCATCAGAAAGAACTTGCAACAGGGTACAATTAATGACCGAAAGTTATCCCGACAGACAAGGTTACTCTGAGAAGCAATGTCTCCTATGTATACAAGGGGCATGTCACGTTTGCTCGATCGATCTGGGGCAATCAAGTCAAGATTCGAAAAATCTTTCAAAAGCCAAGCATTCAAAGGCATTCATCCCGAGTGGGTTCAAATTATTTCCCAATCAATCTGGGGCAATCAAGTCAAGATTCCGAGAATCTCTCATGGATGCTCGAACAATCAAAGGCATGCATCCAAGTATATATAAAGCCACTCCACAATCAACATGGGACATTGTCCTGGACCAATGATTACGAGGGGCATGACGCCCATAGTGCACATCTCATAAAATCCTCGCGAGGCGAATCTTTCCAAAAGTCCCTACTAGCAGGGGCAAATCTAGGCAAGTCCAGTTTAACATCTGATCAATACTTAGTGGTGTGTCCCAATCAAATCCATGAATGGTAGTTACTATGATACTGGGGGCAACTTTCAAGGCACCCACATCTCCCCACAGAGCCGGGTTCACAAGATCATATCCCCACAGAGTAATCATTAAAAAGATATCTTTAAACACTCCCGACAAAGACATGGTTCCCCAACAGAGTTTACATCTTCAGCACTACCGGTTCTCCAACACTTTGCTCTTCTCCAACATGGTTTATTAATATCTCTAATCCCCAATCAGGGAACATCAAATTACTGATCATCACCAAGCAGAAACCGTAAATCCCCAGCTGAACATCTTCAAAGATATAGAGATTTATTTTCTCAATCAAGACAACACGAATCATATTCACATATCACATGTCGTAAACATATTCATACAATTGCATACACGTTCATACACAATACATAAAACAGCGCGACAATTGCATACATAACATACGAGGTCCTCATTTATTTTGAGAATCCCGTCGCACAAACACATTGCATGCATCATGACATGGCATAAAGAAAACTAACCTCTACTTTTCAGGATACCACTATCTCCATTTACAAGAGTTAAGTCGACACCTTTGACGGTTCCTTAATACATCAAGAGTTAAGTCGACACCTTTGACGGTTCCTTAACAACACACTTCAGATATAAGTCGACACCTTTGACGGTTCCTTATACAATCTATCTGCATATTTGAGTCGATACCTTTGACGGTGCCTCAATGATATGCTTCAAAGTTAAGTCGATACCTTTGACGGTTCCTTAACAACCCACATCAAGAGTTAAGTCGACACCTTTGACGGTTCCTTAACGACACACTTCAAATTTAAGTCGATACCTTTGACGGTTCCTTAAATAACCCAACACAGATTTGAGTCGATACCTTTGACGGTTCCTCAACATTCAAAAAAAGGGAAGACAACAAAAGCAGAAATTTTGCAACAATCCATACTCCAACAACTACCAGATGGCATCTACAAGCCCATCTCCGCAAAAGTCCCTGCTTCAAATAGGGAAAATTTCTTGGTATTCTAGTGTTCAATCAACTTCCACCTTCAGATACCGACTGGCATACAACCACTCTACATCTTCAGGTTTAAGAAGATTGAACAGGGGCAGCTGTCATACCCCAAAATTTGCCCATCATATTTTGACTCACATGACTTTCTAATGCATAAGGTTTTAATTGACAAAATTCAAAGTTTTAAGTAACGGGCTTCTAAGTTTGGACTTCCCACGTGGTAGTGAGCCCATTAAAGGCCCAAAGTTTATTTGATAATTATTTTGTGATTTTATTACATTTATTTTGGATTTATTTATTTAAAATTCAATATAAATCAAATAAAATTAAAGAATTAATCAAATTAAATTACACAAAATATTCCATTCATGCAATCATGTCCAGATACATCCAACATGGAGTCTTTACACGTGAGAAAAAGTTGGGAAAATATATTTGATCAAAAAAAGGAAATATTTCATGCAAAAAATCAAATAAAATATTTTCCAATCAATTTGCTTGCTCTCTCTCCAATTTCTTTGACCTAATTCGTGCCATATATAAGCACAAGAGTGCAGCCTCACTAAAGAGGACTTTGGCCTCCAAACAAGCCTCTCAAACACGTGAAAAAGTTCTAAGATTCCAAAAATTAGGGCAAAAGAAAACAAACTCCATAGCCGTTTTCAAGCTTTTCGAAGCATCTATCCACCTCTCTGAAGATCTCATGAGCTGATCCCACCCTTTACTCAAGCTTGAAAGTGACCGGAACCCCCTCACTCATTCTCACGGAAAGTAAGTTTTTGTCAAAATCTTAAACTCGCAATACATGCGTTTCTAATTAATTTCATGCGTATATATGTATTTGTGATGATGTGAGGAACATTTTTTACGCGTCGTTTGTAAGGTTTGACACGGGAATGGTGATTCACCGTTGTTAGGGCATCAAGGTCCTTCCCGTTCGTTTTCATAGCTACGAGTATTATTTTTGAAAACTAATCATTCCATTGAAATCGTGGCATGATTTATAGTGGATCTGGGTTCGTTTCCTGTTCGTTGTAGCTTTGTTTTGCAGGTTCGAAAAATCAGTCACCGGAGAAGATGAAGGTCTCGCCGGATTCTGCATTTCAGGGTTTTGGAACGTGATATCAGTACCTGAGCGTGTTTTATTGTCAGGAATTGCAGCCAGTCCAGCTGGTGAACGCGCGCGTTTTGCAATGAGTGCAGGGGGGTGCGTTCGAGCCCTCCCCACGACACTCCATATTATTTTTTCATTTAATTGCTTTGTTTGCATACAGATCCAGCGTTTCAGGTCAGTGCATGTCCACCATATGCCATCGCCTCTCCACCGTCAGATCATCAAGCACCCAGATCCAAGGCTCCAGGATGCATAACCATGGTGCACCATCAAAAGGGAACCACACTAGATCCCAGCTAAGTTCCTTTTAAAAAATTTAGTTTTTTTTTATCATATAATTCTTATTTTCTTTTGTTTTATTCCAATTTTATTTCTTTGCCTTTTCTCATTAATTATTTTCCCTAAAATTTATACTTACTACTAATAATATATTTTGCCAATAATTTAATCGAAAACCTGATTTTGCTTATAATGTTAAAAATAATTTGTTTTAAATTGGTTTTTAAGCTAATAACTATTTTAGAATAACAATTTAATTTTAGGCTAATTTAAATTATTTTTATGCCTTCAACCCTGATGTTAGCATGATAACTAATCACTGTTTTGGGGTTTGCCTTTTACCTTGTTATCTCTTGCCTAAATTATTACCGTTTTAATTTTTAATCTTTTTAATCTGCCACATTATAATTGTTGGGAATTTTAATGCACTCACAATTTCTTTTCTTTGTGCCCAATTTTCAGGTTTAATCAAAATCCTCCGACAACGCGCCTTACCCACTAAAAAGCTAAGTTTTTAACTCTTTCTTGGCTTAAATACCATTTTAATTTTAATTTTTTTGCTTTTATTTAACTTCTGCTTTAAATATCTTGCTTTATTTTTTCCTTTTTATTTTCGCGCCCAATTCCTTCCCTTTCTCTTCTTCATTTTTTCAGGGATAGCCAAGATTCTCCGACTACGCACCATCAGAGCTAAGTTTCCAATCCTTCCTTATTTTATTTTATTTTATTCAAATATTATTTTATTTTTTTGCCTTTTGCCCAAAATAGGGTTTGCCTCGAATAGTCAATGCACTCACCCTTATTTATTTTTTTTTTTAATTTTCGGGATTCGAGGAAGATCAAAGCGTCCAAGGATGTTTAAAATTAATTATTGACCCTTCTTATTTTTCGCCTTTTAATTTCCCACATCCCCGCAGGTGTTTATTGTAATAGCGTAGGAATTTATTTTCTGCCTTTAAAATTATTTATTAACTGTTGTGGTTAGTAACCCTAGGGAGTGCAAGATAATTAAAATAAATTAGCTCACTAATTATAAGATAAATATCTGAATTAACCACCTGATTGTGCCACACACACACCTTTAGGGTAATCCCTCTGGTTGCCTTGTTGCCTTGTTGCCTTATTACTTGCTGCCTTGTTGCCTTATTGATAATGCCTTAAAATAGTCAAGTCCCTCGATTCCGAGGATACCTAAAGCAATGTTGCCTGTCGCCTTCAAAGTTATTGAAACTCCCTCGATGTTGCCTTATAAAATGATTGTCCCAAATTGCTAAGGTATCCTCGCATGATGCCTAAACAGATAAAATGACTATTATATCCTTCCCTTAGACTACCTGTCTCTTTATGGCATGGGACAGTCTTATGGCGAACGATTACTCTCGATGACCCTTCAAATCCAATTGAAAGACTTCCTGCCCTCTCATGGTATGGATAGATCCTTTCGCCCTGAAAAGCTAAAAGAACAAATTTCTGAACTTATGGTAGTTGCTACTAATTGCTTGCTCTAATTCAAATTACTTTTACACCTCTTTTCCAAATCAAATTCAAAAAGACTACGCTTATTTACAAGCTAAAGTTCTTCTTCAAAATCTTTTCCAAACGCACTTCAAACATTTCGAACAATTCAAAAGTGAGTCAAGCAATTAAGAGCCCATGGATAACCATGGATACAAAGGGTGCCTTACACCTTCCCTTTGTATAACTTACCCCCCGAACTCAAAATCTTTTCAAAAGGTCTTTTCCTGTTCTTTTAGCCTTTCCCAATTGGATAAAACAAAAGTCGGTGGCGACTCATGCTATCCGCAACATTTCTAAAAGTCAGTTCACCGTATTACACTTTGATATGTCACTGATGTGGTATATATGAACTCATAAGGCCTTATTGTTAAGAACTGCTAAAGCTAAATATCAGAGGACGCAAGGAAGTTCATACTAAGAGTAAGTGGAAAACCAATACTACATCAATTAGCTTCTTAGCTTATACAGAACACAAAGATTCCTCAAGTAAAGATTGGTATTGTAATAGTAAGGGTAGCAGGCACATGGCTAGAGATAGGATAACTCATGGAAATAGAGCAAAGGGAACAATCAAGGGCTCAAGAAAATTGGTTAATCTTAGTCAAGAAAAGGTTCCACTGAGAAATATGAAACAATTGTGTGATCAAAGGTGGAATATAAACTTCAACAATTCTAAACATTATGTCACCAACAAAGGTAAAGAAGTTCTTATGAAGAAGGTCATATTTGAGAAAGACATCAAGGGTTTTCAAGACCCCGAGATTGATAAAGCTAATATATATGAAAAAGGAAAGGTCAACTTTGTCATACCCCAAATTTGTCCTACCCTTTAACTTCTAACTGGCTTAGGCTTTACATTCATGTACATACATCACTTAGGTCATAATCCATACCCATGCATTCATATCATAGGTGTTATTCAAGGGCTAGCAAGAAAAAGCTCTGTTGCAAAGAAGTTTGATCAGAGAATGAGAAAACTGAAGTATAATCATGTGGCTCTATGTTCATTGAAGTCCTCCTGGATTGGGGTGTCTCTCTGCTTCAAATCAGGGCATTGATTAGAGGGTACAAGCTTGCAAATCATCTGGTTCTTTAAATCAAGGTTTCTTTGACCAAAGTCAACCAGTTGACTTTCTGGTCAACATTTAATCAGAAGTGGCTTCTATGTGTGGAAAACTTCTCATAATGACTGTGTGGACGTGTTTGTTTGACTGGATGTGAGTGGAAGAGATTTAATCGGGAATTTCATCAATAGTCGGAAAAATCAGAACAGTTGACTTTTGGGTCAAAATCGGGAAAATTATTCAAATATTGACTTTTGGTGGAAAATTAATCAAGAAAAGTCGAAGAACGGATAAAATCGGGAGTTCGGCAAAAAGTTGGGAAAAATAGAAAAAAGGACATTCCAACACTTACAAAAATTTTTGATGTCTTAAATCTTGTTGAGCAGTCCACTTCAGCACCAGATTACACGTGGCAAACGGCATTTTTCGGAGAAATTTCCAACATCAAAGTTGTTCCTCTCATGGAGGAGAACAACTTTGTAGTTGGACACTTTTTCATTTGAAGCTTGTATGAAGAGTTAAAGTGGTGTGAAGTTGCTGGAAACTCATTTGAATCAAGTCACATTCCAGGTCACCAGTCAGGTCATGACCTGGCATTTTCACAAACACATGGCATGCCAAATCTCCAGTCATTTTTAGAGTTGTACAGAAGTGATATGAACGCAAACTTGGTATCATTCTCTTCTTTGCCATGTCATCTATCCATAGAAACAAGAATTGGGACAATTGAGCAAATATTGAGTGAGATACAAGCCTTCAAAGTGGTGCCCCAACCCTGACCAAATTTTGCAGGCAGCCATGACACAGAATTCTGGGCACGCAACGCATTTCAGCAAACACGTGGTGGACCAAATGTCAAAGCCTATTTCTTCCTCCACAAGTCTCTATCTTAAACAAGCCCAGTTCTAAGCTATTCCTTGCCATGTCCTCTATCCAATGAGACCAGTATCACTGATTTTGGACATGTATTGATCGAGATAGAGAGGCTCAAAGTACCACCCTTGCAGAGTCACGTTCTGGCCATACGCATGTGACAGCAAGCTGCTGGGCGTGTGCAGTGGTATTCGCATGAATTCAAGGCCATTTTTCTCATACATTTAGGCTTTATTTTGAGATATTTTCAACACCAATCTTGTTCTATCCCATGCCCTCTTTGATATGACACCATTCTTGCATCATTTAACAACCCATGGCTTGAGATATAAGTGTCCAAAGTAAGCACCACAGCATGAAAAAAAAAAACAAAACAACACACAATTGCACTACACACACATTAAAGTCCCACATTGGAAAGATGAAAAAGTTGTGCTACAAGTCCCACATTGGAAAAATGAGAAAGAGGTATTGCAAACTATTCCAAGTCCCACATTCAAGGATTGAGAATCACAAACTAATGGTTGGCAATATAAATAGAAACTCATACATCAACCATTTCTCACCTCCACTCTTCACTATATCACTATACCTCTCCCCCTCTCTCTCCCTCTCTCTCTCTCCTCTCTCTCCTCTCTCTCTCTCCTCTCTCTCTCTCTACTCTCTTTCTCCTTTCTCTCACTACTCTCTCTCTCCTCCCTCACCAAACTAGGTAATAAAAATAGTTTTTTTCTTTTATTCTCTTTGATTGATTAATTGTTTTTTTCTTTTAGATAAAAAACAACAAAAATAATTTTCCTACCAACTAGTTTTTTTTTAAATTTCTTTTAAGTGACTTTTAATTAGTATTTTTGTAGAATTTTAATAAATAGTTTTTCATACAAAAAAAAAAAAACCATAAATAGATAATAGTCTTCTTTATTAATTCAAATTAGTTTTTTTTCTGAAATAAAAATGAGATATTTCATGAATATATTTTCACAAATAGTTTAGATTTAATTCTTTCTTTCTTTGTGAATATTTTCCATATATGTGAAATGTCTAAAATGCCCTTGATCCTTAGTATTGTCTTTTCCATTTAATTGCTTTTTCCTCCCTTATTTTCTTGTAGAATTAGAACAACATAGAATATAGAAAATAGGCTAGTCTCCCCCTTTTTGCATTCTTTTTTCTTTTACAACCATAAAACATTAATAAATACTTGAATAAAATCCCCTTAAAAAACACCAACCAAAAACACTTCAAAAAACCTAATAAATGTTCAGACTTAAAACAAAAGTGAGGAAGTGATGCGAGACCTTGTAGTAGGTTCTCGTCATCATGGAATTACCCTAAAAGACACAAACCAATCATTTCTTTTTCTTTTGCCTGCCTGGCACCTAAGGGCACCGTTACCTCCGCTCCACTGCATCCTAGGTCGATCCCTTATGCAAGAGCGTGAGCGTTAACTCCGCCCAACTAAAAAACACAAAAACAAACGGAAAATCGTTAGCCGAGCTACGGTAACTCTGATTCCTGAAAAGGATACGTAGGCAGCGGGGTAGGGCCCGTGCGAGTACAATTCTTTGTTTTCCCTACATTTTGCATTCATTTCGCATTTAGACATAGACATAGTACACACCCTTTAGATAGAAACAAACATAGGTGGATACCATCGAGTACGATGGGCGTGAGGGGTGCTAATACCTTCCCCTTGCGTAACCGACTCCCGTACCTTGATTCTCTGGTCGCAAGACCCTGTTCCTTCCTTTGTTAGGTTTCCTGATATTCCTTTCCCTTATGGGATAAATATATTGGTGGCGACTCTGTTCATTTTTCGCGAGCGTGCAACAGCTGGCGACTCTGCTGGGGATGTTGCTAGACCTATTGCGGGTCCATTCTTAGCGAGTCGATCCTAGCCTGCGTTTGTTTGTTTATTTACTGGGTGTTTACTTGTTTTATGTCTATACCTTGTATATATGTTTGCATGCTTATTCTTTGCCTGCATATCATGTTTATTTCTGTTTGCACATCATGCATATGGATTATATTTTGTGTTCCCTGGGGTCTTCTGTTCTGTTTTGCAGGTGGGGGGTTTTGTGAGGTAAAAGGCCCACTACCCAGGCCAAGTGACACATAGGATTAGCGTGGATGCTCATGTTGACTCCCGTGGCCCTTGCTACGATCGAGTTCAACATGGGGTACCACAACTGGGCGAGGTTCTTTCATGGAACACTGTGTCTGGCACCCTTGCTGCCTCAAACACTTTGTACCCCGTGGGAACTGTAGACCCTGGTGACCATTAGGGACCACTTGTCCGTGTCTAGACTTTATACCCGTGAGATTGGGGTGGGACAGGAAACCTTGACTCCTACATACCATTGCTTCTTCATATTTGAGGTCGGACCTTTATTTGGTCTGTTCTCATGGTGCTTGATATTCTGGTATTCAAAAAAGGCGTCGAACCCTTGATCCTGTGACATTTGACTTATACAGAGGCTTCACATCAGTTATCCAGAGATTGCTCAGATCATATGGACCTTGATCCCATGCTTGCATTGCATAACATCATTGTTTTATCCACTTCATTTGTGAGGAATTCTAAAGTCTATTTCCAAAAAAAAAATGAAAAGAAAAAGAAATAGAAAAGCAGAAAAGAAAATAAAAGAAAAGAAAAGATACTCCATATAAAACAAAGCTTGGATTCCAAAAGAAAAAAGAAAAAAAAGTGTGCGGAAAGACTTTAGGATCTCTCATAAATGAAACATGCATTCATACTATCATGCATTTCATGGTTCTTTCAAAGACTTATGGGACCCTTTCTATCCAGATTTCAAGATCAACAACAAATTGACTTCTCACCGCTATGTGCTTGAAAGTTAACAATGGAACAACTTCGTGGGGTTTTGACTGAGATAAGAACGGAAATAGGGTCTGGTATGAATCAGTGTACGGAGGTTATTCAAGCCTTTTCTCTTTGACAAGAAGAATTGAGACAAGTTCCTCAGAGGCCGAATGTCAATGTTAATCTCATCCATGAGAAGGTCTTATGAATCAGAATGTTTGAAGTATTGTTAAGATTCCTATTCTTGGTAAGGAGAATTTACATCATTGAAGTATTCAAGTTTCTGAGTATTGAAATTGACAAAAGGTTCCACCTCTTGGAGGAAAGTTGGGAAGCCATAAAAGTCATGACTCTACTGATTCATATGTTGTTGGTTTGTGCCTAATGCCTGATATCAAGAAATGTAATGGTCATCCATTCTCACTCCTAATGATGGATATTGAAGCTAAATTGGTAATCATCTCCTGTGCATATGTGGAAGTTGCTTGGGGCTCCCGCACGAGGGATAAGCAAGACGTACTCTTATCTTGAGCATTGCATCATTCGCATTGCTCGAATCCCTTAAAGCATTACAAATTCCTGGGTGACTTTGTCAGAATCTCTTTCCATGTGGTAATCAAATGTGTTCTACACAATGCTTCTCATTCTCAAGGTTCTACTTCATATCTCAGTTGTCTCTTCTCAGAATTTCCTTCTCAGTGGCCTCTGCTTGTTAACAGAGACAAGAAGAATATGAGAAACAAATTGATGTGATTCTATTGCCTGGTGCTCATTCGTTTCCTTGTTTGTTGGAATCACAATTGGTTAAGATTCCAGTATTGGGTCTTCTTCACCACAAGTAGCTCTCTTGAGTTGATGATCATACAAGATTCTTCCTGTTTATGATGGCGATTACTACTCTAGCAACTATGCTTGGGGCTCCCGCACGAGGGATAAGCAAGACGTACTCTTATCTTGAGCATTGCATCCCTCGCATTGCTCGAATCCCTAAAGCAAGGCAAAAGTTTACAACTCATGGGTGACTTTGTTGGAGTTCACTTTTGAAGTAATCTGAAGTGTTTGGAAGGAACTGCAGAAAGTATTCAAGCTCAACAAGTCCAGACGGAGTCAAGTCTCCTCAACAACGACACCCATTTAGTTTCTTACTGCATTCTCATTGTAATTTTTCATTTGTGTGTTTAAGCATCAATAACATGTAAAAACTTGTTAATTTCTGAATGAAAATCATAATACATTGTTTATGTTTGTCTTGAAGCAAGCCATTCGTTTTCACTCATAAAAATGTTTTTGGCATTACGATACCAACTTTACTAATCTCTTGCTTAGGCAAAAAGCGGAGGGAGAATGATGAAAAAAATAAAAATGCAAAATCTCTAATCGTGTGTTTTTGAATAAAACCCTACTGAGGATGTACAGGCATTGTTTCAAATCCCCAAACACCGGAGATATAAGGGAGATAGACCATCGTCAACCCCTTTGAGCCTTGAAGTAGGAGTTCTTTTCTAAATCATTAAAACCCTTATTTTGACCTTGGGGCAGGGTAGTGTTCATTTAACTTGATCGAGTGTTCAAAACTCACCAAAAGGGTATGCATCTAAGGATACAACAATGGTTATCCTTCAAAAGGTTGAGGAATGTCGAAACCGCAATGATTATCCTTATTTCATCAAGAGATCAAGAGATGACGATACCACAATTGTAATCCTTCATCAAATCAAAGGAGTGAGGCGGTCGCAATCACCTCAGACGAATCAAAGACTATGCGAGGTCACACAACTTCTTCAAAAAAAAGAAAAAAAAATGACGAAAAAATAATGAAAATAAAAAAGATGAAAAGAAAATGGCAAAAGAAAAAAGATGATGAAATTGCCAAGCAAGAACAAAGTCGTGTGACAATGAATCAGAAGAATAAAAGGTGAGCGACCGCCATGTCCAAAGATCCTCATTGATTCTTCAACCATCTCAAAATTCCTTGTGAGGGATGAGCACTCGTGTCGAGTTAACTGAACATAGGACTGGAGAACATCACGAAGGGGGTGGGTACAAATAATTTTGAGCCTAAAAATCCTTTGTTTTCTGAAAACCGTGAACCCGGCCAAGTTACAACCCTTAAAAGTCCTAATTGAAGTAGGGTTTATTTCGAAGACGCACTCCTATGAGATAGCGTTTAATTGACTCCCAATGAAGCGAGACTCCTATCCATGTTGGTATCGTACGTTTGCTTTGTCTTCCATATGCAAAAATCGAGGTTGTGTCAACTAGTGATTCATTCACAAGAGGTCGCAATCTCATTTCAATAAAAAGTTTCTTTAAACTTCAAGACTAACATAGGCTTTGCATTAGAATCATCATTCTTAGAATTAACATTCTTTTGCATGCAAAATATGTGCTTAACATCAAGGAAATTTTCAAGGATGAGAATCAGTGAGCAACTTGATCATGTCAAAATACAAGAGACTTGAGAACTCCGAGGAGTAAAAGCCAATCATTTCAAATTTTGACCATCAAGGGGAAGATCCTCTAAAAACTCCGTTGGGCATGAACAGTTAATGCCTTCTTCGATTACCTTGAGGGGAAGAGTTTGAAGACTCCGTTGAGCGTGGTAAAGTTGTTTCCACGGTTGTTTGACTTCAAAACAAAGAAAGCTTGAGGATTCTAAGTAAGATGTACCTAATCAGGGGCAATTGAATCAAGGTTGGACCTCTCAAATTCAGTATATCTGGGGCAATCATGTCGACAAATCTCTTCAAGCTTTGATCAATCTGGGGCAATCATGTCAAGGAATCTCTCTCAAATTCAACCAATCTGGGGCAGTTACGTCGAGATTTGACAAATCTCTCCAAGGATCCACTGGGGGCAATTTCCTTCATGGGTCATGAAACTTGGGGCAAGATCTTCAGAGTTTTATTGTCCTCTCCCTAATCATAGGAGTTTATTTCTCCTGGAACCTTGGTCTCTCCCCATGCATGGAGTTTATTTCTCCCGAGAGTTTGTTCCATTCCTCAAGCATAGAAGTTTGTTTCCTCCTAGGAGTTGTCCTACTCCCCCATCTGGGTTTCTTATCTGGATTTCTCATCCCCAACATGGTGAATCAAGGGAATCTCCTCAAGCTGAAAATCCTCCAAGCAGTGGAACATGGTGAGAAGTCAGAAGTTATTCTACACTCTACAAGCCAACAACCCGAAGGGGCATCTTGCAAATCAAAGTCCAATATCTATTGGCATCTCTACATGGTCCTTAACACCAAGGGGATTCTCCCTGGTGTTTACCTCACTAATGCCTTTATTTGGGACTCTGCATATAGTATTCACTGCATATAACATTGCATCCTCAAAAGCGTAGCATATCCGTCAAAGCGGATCATTACGCCATAGAAAAACTCAAACATGCATACAAAGCATAAGCCAGATAATACAAATCAGCACTCATTCAAGACAACGATACTTTCCCACATAAAAAGTTGTCCTCACAAACTCCGCTTGATATCTGCTACTCCATTACAAATCTCCTCCAGCCATGGTGCCGATACTTGGTTTTCTCAATCCCCAAAAGAAATCTCCCCAATATGGATCGGATGCAATGTCTTTCTTCGTCAGAATCATTGTCTCCGAGGTTATTTCCCGTGTGCCGTGCGAAGTTAGAGTGCGAATGAGGATGAGCATTCAACCCATCTCATTTTTCAATCGTTTGAATAATCATACTTGGTGTGTGGCGATTCGAACGATTGCCACTCTTGAAGAGTTACACCCCGCCTTTGGCCTGAGGGATTAATGTAATTCTTATGCTTTGTAAGCATCAACATCCCCGTAATCCCCCGTGGTTACTGTCATCTTATTGCCGAGCCTAGTCGTCCCTAGTCTCGGTGATTCCTTCCCTCGTACGGGAAAATTTTTCAGATCCAACCCCCGTGTTGCCTATCCTTTGCCTTCCGTCCTGGCAAATCATTCCAAGACTAAATCCCAATCCCCAGTAAGTCCATCTACCAAGTTTCTCAAACACTCGTCTGTGTCATTCTTTCAATACTCGTCTGTATCTCCTTTTGATGCTCGTATGTGTCATTCCTTTGATACTCGTCTGTATCTTATTTTGATGCTCGTCCGTGTCATTCTTTCGATACTCGTCTGTATCTCCTTTTGATGCTCGTATGTGTCATTCCTTTGGTACTCGTCTGTATCTCCTTTTGATGCTCGTATGTGTCATTCTTTCGATACTCGTCTGTATCTCCTTTTGATGCTCGTTTGTGTCATTCTTTCGATACTCGTGTGTATCTCCTTTTGATGCTCGTATGTGTCATTCTTTCGATACTCGTCTGTATCTCCTTTTGATGCTCGTATGTGTCATCCCTTTGGTACTCGTATGTATCTGCTTTCGATGCTCGTCTGTGTCGTTCCTTCGATACTCGTCTGTATCTTCTTTTGATGCTCGTATGTGTCATTCTTTCGATACTCGTCTGTATCTCCTTTTGATGCTCGTATGTGTCATTCTTTCGATACTCGTCTGTATCTTCTTTTGATGCTCGTATGTGTCGTTCTTTTGATACTCGTCTGTATCTTCTTTTGATGCTCGTATGTGTCATTCCTTCGATACTCGTCTGTATCTCCTTTTGATGCTCGTATGTGTCAGTCTTTCGATACTCGTCTGTATCTCCTTTTGATGCTCGTCTGTGTCATTCTTTCGATACTCTTCTGTATCTCCTTTTGATGCTCGTATGTGTCATTCTTTCGATACTCGTCTGTATCTCCTTTTGATGCTCGTCTGTGTCATTCCTTTGGTACTCGTCTGTATCTTCTTTCGATGCTCGTATGTGTCATTCTTTTGGTACTCGTTGTGGTGGTCGTTTTCTTTACCTCCCCGTTTCACTTGGTAGGACGGCACGCTAAACCCTTCACGCGAAATTTGGAAGGAGAATGCGCCCGTGGTGGGATGAATTTTATTTCAGTTCTTCCTACGATATCACACGAACTTTCTTATTTGTCCTACGAGTATGAAAGGGGAAAAAAGATCTCAACTAAACCCTAGGAGTTTGCTAAGTGTGGGGATTTCACCTAGACTAGAAATTCTGGAGTCCGGGAGGTCGGTTATACATAGGGAAGTGTTTAAGCACCCTACATATCTGTAGTACTCTACAGGAACCTTCTCTGTGTCATTGTGATTGTGTTTATTGCTAATGATTGGGAAAGTTTCTCCTTTGTGTTAGGAGAAGGAATTGAATTGATTTGAAAAGACAGACAGACAGACAAACTGACTATTTTTGGTATTTTATTAGCTCGCTGAGATTCCTTGTGAACCTCATGCCTACATATCCCTAGTGGAAGTCAGAGCTTAATGTAGTTCGGGGAACTAACTAGGGAAATTAATTGTTTTTGGGTGCCTTGCTTGAAGCTCAAGGTTGAAGCTTGGAATTAAATCTCTGTTTACAGTAAAGAGACATGAAATTATCTCTACAGAGAGGTATTTGTACTATTCTACCACAAACATTTAAAGGAGTGACAGAATAACTGAATTCATTTCATTCAAGAGGGGGACCTTACTTGTGTATGTGCAAGTATACCAGTCAAATGCCTCTTAAATGAAAGAAGGATGCTCATCCAAATTAGGGAAAGTTACCACATGTCTGGGTTTTACTGCCAGCTCATGCCTTTCAAAATCCTAAATGGGAGACTTGATTAAAATTGAAATGAAATGTTTGTTTGTTTGAATGTGGTAGAGTAGTAAAAATATCTCTTTATGGAGATAAGCTATGTCTATCTACTGTATAAAAGATTTGACTTTTAGCTGGCTTGTATGAGGCCCAAGCTTGAGGCTTTTTGATTGATTAATTAATATTATTGACTCTGGGAGATGACTCCTGTTATACCCCAAAATTTGCCCACATATTTTTCAAGAAAACTCCAATCTGAAAATTAAGGGTCTCATATAATCATGGATTTTTATTTCAACAAATATCCTGACATATGAAATACTTAGTTTTTAGAAATTTTCTTATACAGTAATTTGGCTTGCAGTTGAATTCATTCTTACGCAAACACCAAATACTGTTTATTACTTCACACATGCTATTTATTTATTTACAGATAAATAGTACTGACACAATTGGTACAGAGTTAAATCTTTTTGCAGGCGCAGAATCAGGAAACTCAGACTGTACTGGTAACAAGTAGATTATTATTATCTTTTGTTTCCCACTAATTTTTGTATTATATTCCATTATTTGCAAAAATCTTTTCAAATCTCTTTTTCAAAAATCAAATCTCTCCTTTTTCCAACACTATCATACACTTTCTTTCAAATCTTACTTCCACTCAAATTTTCCTTTTGTACGGAATCGCATCATTCCCCCAACGTCTCTTTCCTTCTTTCCATTCTATAAATACCTCTCATTTTCTTTCATAAAATCTCACATCAAATTCCAATTCATCTTTCAAATTCCTATCTTCATAATCCATCCTTTCTCTTCTTCCCTGACAAGAATGGCAAAATGGATAGAGACACTGTTTCTTACAGTCATCACCATTGCTACGGTGATCATGACTTTTTTCTGCCTGCACAGTCCTGAGGAGTGTGGACCTGCAATGGTTATGCTCCCAATCATCTACATGTTATTGTTCATAGCATGGGTTATCAATCGTCATTCTTAAAATTTGCCGTATTTCTTATTTCTTAAATGTACCGTTTATTCGTTGTACTGTTCAATATAGTATGTGATATTTGTACTGTCAGTATTAAATGTTGTACTATTTGTCATAATATTGCTTAATTACTAAGATAATATTTTGTGTGTTTTCTGCCAGTCAAATATTCCTATTTCTGTGCATTAAATGATTTTCAGGGTTATTATCGGTAATTTTGCCCGCATACCGTAAATATTAGTTATTTATTATGTCTATGTTTTTCTAACAAGTCATGTAAATAAACTTTCATTTTTTCACATAAAACAAAAACAAAAAACAACAAAAAAAGAAAATTAACTTTGACTGTTGATTTTTCACTCTAACTGCTACGTCAATACCTGAACAGTCAGTCGACAGCCAAACTGCTGGCAGTACAATTCTCAGTGTTTTGTACCATCAATAAAATCAATCTTTCACAATTCAAAATTCCAAGATCTTTGTGCTAGAAGTCTTCTGAATATCACGCGATTAGCAGAGACTCAACACTGCACAAAAATCAGGTACGCTTAACTGTCTCCTACACAAACAGTCCCTAATCAGGGTTTTTCTTGTTTTTACAGGAGCAACAAGTTTTTGAGAGCTCAAATGGATTTCATACACATCCATATATCTCAAAGTACCATCATACAAATTTTCAAACTTCAATTCACTCAGACGCACCGTCAGCAGCTCAAACAGTCAACAGACGACCCGTTTGACCAAAAAAGTCAACAGACAGTCAAAAATGAAATTTTTTGTCAAAGTCCATATTTTGTCAAAGGATTCATCATTTGATCATTGGATGATCATAATTCATCAAGGAAAGATCAAAAACCAACAAAACCCTAAGATTCAAAATTAGGGTTTTTGCCTGAAAAGTCAACTCAACTTTGACTGATCATAACTCTCTCATCCTTCATCCAAAAAATTCAAACCAAAGCTTGTTTTGAAGGAAATTCAATTATCTTTCAAATGCCATTGATCCCATGGTCATTGGATTCACCATTTGAAAAATATGACCAAAGACATTACAGGTCATTTTCAAAGTCAACAAAAAGACACTTTTTTCAAAAGGACACACAAGGAGCTTCAAAAATCATTTTGACATGAGACCAAAGACATTGGTTAGAGGACTCTTTGAGGTTTCTAAAAAGTGCAAGATCTCCTTCATATGACAAAAATTGAAGGATTTACACCTTGTTGAAGTTGGCTAAAGTTTGGGAAAATACATGAAATCAACATTGTTCAAAATGGCATTTTTTCCAAATGGGGCCAAATTTTCAGCATTCAAACATCATTTCCATGATGATATGGGCCTCCCACGACCAAGACTAAGCCCATACCTTTTTTTATCCATTTTTGCATGATTTTATCTTATTTTAAGATTAAAATTAAAAGGAAAAATGAATGGATAAATCATAGCTTATTTTCTAAGCTAAAGCTTACACATGTGGCTTAATTATGCAGCAAGAAAGCTGCAAGGAAAGGCTAAGGAAAGAGCAAGCCAAGGTTGCTTGAGTTCCAAGCTTGAAAGTCAAAATTCAACAAAAGCAATCATTGCTTTTAGCTTCAATTTTAAGCACCTCAAGGCCTATAAATGGAGCTGCATATTTCACAAACAAGGGGGGCCAAAAACACCACGAAATTATAGCAAAGCATAGCATAGAAACCTCATAATTCTCAAAATTTCCATACACTTTGTAATTTTCAAATTCAATATTCCAATCAATATCAATACAAATCAATTATTCCAATCATCTTCTAAGATCATATAAAGCGAGAATGAACCCTTAATATGGTCCCATGAGAGTCGTAACACATGCATAGTGTTCTTCATGTTCATACATAAATAATTTTCGTTTTCCTATATTTAATCAACCTCCATGTAATATAATCATTCCAATGAGTTCATGTGGTCCTATAAGCTAGATCTGGGCCTTAACATATAAGCTCCCACGTGAGAATCATTCCATGCCATTAACGAAGGTTCATGCATGTTAAAACTTCAACTCCATCGAACCCATAGCTACAGCACTCAAACAGCGAAACTAACATCATATTTGGACTCAGAGCATCCTAATTAGGGGATCTGGGTCACTTGTTTTTATTTCTAACGCTTATTTTTGCAGGTGTGGGAAGCTACCAAAACGACGTTTTTACTGTACAAATAGAGGAGGTTTAAAACCCCCGCTATTTGTTTTAAAAAAATAAGGGAGACGGAGGTTGAAGACGACCACGTGTCCAAGCGTGGTTCGCTGGTCAGACTTGGTCTCTCTCTCCGCTCGCGTGGCACAGTTTGGCTGGCTGGTCAACATTTCAACTCATTTTCTTTCATTTTATCATTGGTCCATGCAGGATATGGTGGGCCCAGTCTGACTTTGGTCACCACACAAATCCAATGATTCTCTCTTTCCAAGACTACCATGTGTCTACTAATCTGAGCCATAGATCTCCACTAAAATCACATCCAACGCACCAGATTACGCAGCTTACCATGTTCCCTCACTGATTACCACACAGGATCAGTATCCTTTTATTTTCTATTTTATTTTCTATTTTATTTAATTTCTTTGTTAAATTAATTAAAAATAGTTTTAAAAATCCAAAAAATACACAAAAAATATTTTTAGACTTCTAAAATAATATATTATTTTCTGAAATAAAAATATTTTATTTTCTTCAAAATTTTAATATTTTTGCATAATTAATTAGTATATATTTATATATTTGCTTTTTAATTATTCTAACCAATCAAAAATCCTAAAAAAAATTGTTCTTTGTGTTAAATATTGTTTATATATTATAAACTAATTTTGTACATATTTTGAATAATTTTATCTTTGAGTTTTAATTATTTGTATAATTATTTGCATAATTATGTTTTAATTAACTTAAATCAATTTCAAATCAATTTCCAAAAATTCCAAAAAAATTAGTTTTGTTTTAAAATTAATTAACAAATATTTTGTACATATTTTGAACTTAATTTCTAGGTTTAAATCCATTTTCATCTTTTTTCTTCATTTTAATTTAATTAATCATGCATTAATTATAATTAAAACCAATCATAAAAATTCCAAAAACATGCCTTTTATGTTTCTTGCAATTTAAAATTCCTAGATAAATGTATAGGATGTCAAATTCATGTAAATAGGCTAGTTTACGTTTCCTGCACAATCGATGTAATAGCGTAGATTTACTTTCCGCACTTTACATTTCCGCATTTTAATTTCCAGCACATATAAACTGCGTGTATGTCAAAGATAAAATTGAACCGTTAGATCACTAACTTCAAAGATAAATATCTGAATCCAATCACAATCACACTTGCACCTCTTCAGGAAATCCCTTCTCATTCTTTCAAAGTCAAAGTCAAAATTCCACTGTTTTGAGTACAAAATCGAACCTTGCTTTTATATCCGGTGAAAGGATAGATTTTTAAAGGAAATAGGATAAAGACCTTACAACTCAGGGTAGACCTCCTAGTTTGCTTGCTCAAATCAAAACAAACAAAATTCTCATACACTGTTGATTTTTCAAAACTTTCAAAAAGACAATACTTTGTATACATCCAAACACGGATTATTACAAAGTTAACGTTCTTTTCAAAACATCTTTCGAAAGATAAACAAGCATTTTGTATACATCCACACACGGATCATTACAAAATTCAAATTATAAAGGTATTTGAAACCACATAAGAGCAATTTCAGAGCAATTGAAAAGTGATCGAAAAACAAGTGAGCTAAGCAAACTTAAGAGCCCATGGATAACCATGGATACAAAGGGTGCTAACACCTTCCCTTTGTATAACCTACCCCCTTACCCAGAATTTCTTAAAGGTCTTTTTTCTGTGTCTTTTATAAACCTTTCCTTAATTGGATAAAATAAAAGGTCGGTGGCGACTCTGTGATATTTTCAAAAATGCGAAAGCATTAAGCGACAAAAAAGAGTCAGTTCACGTATCTCTACAGATCAGAGGTATGGCCCGGTATTAAAAAAAATCGGAGGTCCACAGAACTGGCGACTCTGCTGGGGAAATACTTTCAAAAAACAAAATGTTTTCAAAAGGGGTTACCTTAAGAGAAT